>NW_012309868.1:0-2446 GCF_000151885.1 Dipodomys ordii | reverse complement strand
AAAAAAAAGAGGAGGAGCTGCAGGAGATACTGATGCAGGCAGTATCCAGAGTAATAGCTATTTTGCGCTGGCGTCTGTACTGGTTGTTCTCGAGCACGACCAAGCTGTATGTGCTGAGGCGGAAGATGTTGCATGTAGCTAGTAGATGATGAGGAAGATGAAGAAGAAGAAGAAGAAGTATTGAAGAAGAAGAAGAAGAAGAAGAAGAAGAAGAAGAAGAAGAAGAAGAAGAAGGAGAAGCATAAGGAGAAGAATTAGAAGCAGAAGAAGCAGAAGCAGGAGAAGCAGAAGAAGCAGAAGCAGGAGAAGCAGAAGCAGAAGAAAAAGAATAAGCATAAGAAGAAGAATCAGAGGGAGAAGCAGAAGAAGGAGAAGGAGCAGCAGAAGGAGAAGCAGAAGGAGAAGAAGAAGAAGGAGAAGCAGAAGCAGAAGAAGAAGCAGAAGAAAAGCAGAAGCAGAAGACGATGCAGAAGGAGAAGCAGAAGAAGCAGAAGCAGAACGAGAAGCAGAAGTAGGAGATGGAGAAGGAAGGGCAGCAGAATCAATAGGAGAAGCAGAAGGAGAAGCAGAAGCAGAATGAGAAGCAGAAAGAGAAGCAGTAGAAGCAGAAGAAGCAGGAAAAGCAGAAGCAGAAGAAAGAGAAGAAGAAGAAGAAGAAGAAGAAGAAGAAGAAGAAGAAGAAGAAGAAGAAGAAGAAGAAGAAGAAGAAGAAGAAGAAGAAGAAGAAGAAGAAGAAGAAGAAGAAGGAGAAGCATAAAGAGAAGCAGTAGAAACAGAAGAAGCAGAAGCAGGAGAAGCAGAAGCCGAAGAAAAAGAATAAGCAAAAGAAGCAGAAGCAGTGGGAGAAGCAGAAGAAGGAGAAGGAGAAGGAGCAGCAGAAGGAGAAGCAGAAGCAGAAAGAGAAGCAGAAACAGAAGGAGAACAAGAAGGAGAAGCAGGAGAATCAGAAGAAGCAGAAGTAGAAGCAGAAAGAGGAGAAGAAGGAGAAGCAGAAGTAGAATCAGAAGAAACAGAAGAAGAAGAAGCAGAAGAAACAGAAGCAAAAGAATCAGAAGAAGGAGAAGAGCCGAAGCAGAAGGAGAAGCAGAAAGAGAAGCAGAAAGAGAAGCAGGAGAAGCAGAAGAAGCAGGAGAAGCAGAAGCAGAAGAAACAGGAGAACCCGAGGAAGCAGAAGCAGAATCTGAAGCAGGAGAAATAGAAGAAGCACAATCTGAAGCAGAAGCAGAAGAAACGGAAATAGTAGAATAAGCCGAAGCAGAAGCAGCAGGAGAAGCAGAAGAAGAAGACGGAGAAGGCGAAAGAGAAGGATTAGGAGTAGGAGAAGCAAAAGGATAAGCAGAAGCAGAGAGAGTCGCAGAAGGAGAAGCAGCACGAGAAGTAGGAGAAGCAGGAGAAGCAGAAGCAGGAGATGCAGAAGAAACAGAAGACTCAGAAGCAGAATGAGAAGCAGAAGGAGAAATTGAAGCAGAAGCAGAAGGAGAAGCTGAAGCAGAAGGAGAAGCAGAAGAAGGAGAAGGAGAAGCAGAAAGAGAAGCAGAAAGAGAAGCAGAACGAGAAGCAGGAGAAGCAGAAGCAGGAGAAGCAGAAGCAGAAGAAACAGAAGGAGAAGAAGCAGAAGCAGAAGAAGAAGCAGAAACAGAAAGAAAAGCAGAAAGAGAAGCAGGCGAAGCAGGAGACCAGCAGCAGAAGCAGAAGCAGAAGAAGCCGAAGAAGCAGAAGCAGAACCGGAAGCAGAAGGAGAAGCAGGAGAAGCAGAAGAAGCAGAATCTGGAGAAGCAGAAGGAGAAGCAGAAGCAGAAAGAGAAGCAAAAGCAGAAGGAGAAGCAGAAGAAACAGAAGAAGCAGAGGCAGTAACAGAAGAAGCAGAAGATGCAGAAGCAGAAGGAGAAGCAGAAGGAAATGCAGAAGAACGAGAAGGAGAAGGAGAAGGAGAAACAGAAAGAGAAGGAGAAAGAGAAGCAGAAGAAGGAGCAGGAGAAAGAAAAGCAGCAGGAGAAGCAGAAAGAGTAGCAGAAGGCGAAGCAGGAGATGCAGAAACAGGAGAAGAAGAAGCAGAAGAAACAGGAGAAGGACAAGAAGCAGAAGCAGAGGGAGAAGCAGAAACAGAAGGAGAAGCAGAAAGAGAAGGAGGGGAAGCAGAAGAAGCAGAAGCAGGAGAAGCAGAAGCATAAGAATCCGAAGAAGCAGAAGCAGAACCTGAAGCAGAAGGACAAGCAGGAGAAGCAGAAGAAGCAGAATCTGGAGAAGCAGAATGAGAAGCAGAAGGAGAAGCAGAAGCAGAAAGAGAATCAAAAGCAGAAGGAGAAGCAGTAGAAACAGAAGAAGTAGAAGCAGTAGCAGTTGTAGCAGAAGCAGAAAGAGAAGCAGAAGGAAAAGCAGAAGAACAAGAAGGAGAAGGAGAAACAGAAGGAGAAGCAGAAGGAGAAGCAGAAAGAGAAGCAGGTGA
>NW_012309867.1:0-2446 GCF_000151885.1 Dipodomys ordii | reverse complement strand
TGGACATCAGAAGGAGAAGCAGAAGAAGGAGTAGCAGAAGCAGATTTAAGCAGCAGAAGGAGAAGCAGAAGCAGAAAAAGACGCAGAACGAGAAGCAGGAGAAGCAGAAGAAGCAGAAGCAGAAGGAGAAGCAGAAGTAGGAGAAGGAGAAGGAAGTGCAGCAGAAGCAATAGGAGAAGCAGAAGGAGAAGCAGAATGAGAAGCAGAAAGAGAAACAGTAGAAGCAGAAGAAGTAGGAAAAGCAGAAGCAGAAGAAAGAGGAGAAGAAGAAGAAGACGAAAAAGAAGAAGAAGAAGAGGAAGAAGAAGAAGAAGCAGCAGCATAAGGAGAAGCATAAGGAGAAGCAGTAGAAGCAGAAGCAGGAGAAGCAGAAGCAGAAGAAAAAGAATAAGCAAAAGAAACAGAAGCAGTGAGAGAAGCAGAAGAAGGAGAAGGAGAAGGAGCAGCAGAAGGAGAAGCAGAAGCAGAAAGAGAAGCAGAAACAGAAGGAGAACAAGAAGGAGAAGCAGGAGAATCAGAAGAAGCAGATGTAGAAGCAGAAAGAGGAGAAGAAGGAGAAGCAGAAGTAGAATCAGAAGAAACAGAAGAAGAAGAAGAAGAAGAAACAGAAGCAAAAGAAACAGAAGAAGGAGAAGAGCAGAAGCAGAAGCAGAAGGAGAAGCAGAAGGAGAAGCAGAAAGAGAAGCAGGAGAAGTAGAAGAAGCAGAAGCAGAAGAAACGGGAGAAGCCGAAGAAGCAGAAGCAGAATCTGAAGCAGGAGAAACAGAAGAAGCACAATCTGAAGAAGAAGCAGAAGAAACAGAAATAGTAGAATAAGCAGAAGCAGAAGCAGCAGGAAAAGCAGAAGAAGAAGAAGGAGAAGGCCAAACAGAAGGATTAGGAGTAGAAGAAGCAAAAGGATAAGCAGAAGCAGAAAGAGACGCAGAAGGAGAAGCAGCACGAGAAGTAGGAGAAGCAGGAGAAGCAGAAGAAGCAGAATCTGGAGAAGAAGAAGGAGAACCAGAAGGAGAAGCAGAAGCAGAAAGAGAACCAAAAGCAGAAGGAGAAGCAGAAGAAACAGAAGAAGCAGAGGCAGTAGCAGAAGAAGCAGAAGATGCAGAAGCAGAAGGAGAAGCACAAGGAAAAGCAGAAGAACGAGAAGAAGAAGGAGAAACAGAAGGAGAAGCAGAAGGAGAAACAGTAGAAGAAGCAGAAAAACAAGCAGGAGAAGAAGAAGCAGAAAGAGAAGTAGAAGCAGAAGAAGCAGAAGTAGAAGAAGAAGCAGTAGAAGCATAAGAAGCAGAAGCAGGAGAAGCAGAAGCAGAAGAACAAGAAGAAGCATAAGAAGCAGAAGCAGAAGCAGAGGGAGAAACAGAAGGAGGTGAAGGAGCAGCAGAAGGGGAAGCAGAAGGAGATGCAGAAGGAGAAAGAGAACCAGAAACTGAAGGAGAAGAAGAAGGATTAGTTAGAGAAACAGAAGAAGCAGAAGCAGAAAGAGAAGCAGAAGCAGAAGGAGAAGCAGAAGGAGGAGAAGGAGAAGGAGAAGCCGAAAGAGAAGCAGAAAGAGAAGCAGAACGAGAAGCAGGAGAAGCAGAAGCAGGAGAACCAGAAGCAGAAGAAACAGAAGAAGGAGAAGAAGCAGAAACAGAAGGAGTAGCAGAAACAGAAGGAAAAGCAGAAAGAGAAGCAGGAGAAGCAGAAGAAGCAGGAGAAGCAGAAGCAGAAGAAACAGGAGAAGCCGAAGAAGCAGAAGCAGAATCTGAAGCAGAAGGAGAAACAGAAGAAGCACGATCTGAAGCAGAAGCAGAAGAAACAGAAATAGTAGAATAAGCAGAAGCAGAAGCAGCAGGAGAAGCAGAAGAAGAAGATGGAGAAGGCGAAAGAGGAAGATTAGGAGTAGGAGAAGCAAAAGGATAAGCAGAAGCAGAAAGAGACGCAGAAGGAGAAGAAGCAAGAGAAGCAGGAGAAGCAGAAGAAACAGAAGGCGCAGAAGCAGAATGAGAAGCAGAAGGAGAAATTGAAGCAGAAGCAGAAGCAGAAGGAGAAACAGAAGCAGAAGGAGAAGCAGAAGAAGGAGAAGGAGAAGGAGAAGCAGAAAGAGAAGCCGAACGAGAAGCAGGAGAAGCAGAAGCAGGAGAAGCAGAAACTGAAGAAACAGAAGAAGGAGAAGAAACAGAAGGAGAAGCAGATTCTGATGGATTATTTTTTTTGAGATGCAGGAGAAGCAGAAGATGCAGCAGCAGGAGAAGCAGAATCAGAAGAAGCAGAAGCAGAACCTGAAGCAGAATGAGAAGCAGGAGAAGCAGAATCTGGGACAAGCAGAAGGAGAAGCTTGATGCTTATTTGATATTGCTATAGCAGATTGAGAAGCTTAAGGGTAAGCCTGAATAAAACAGAAAGAAGCAGAGGCTGTAGCTGAAGAATTCATACTGAGAAGCAGAATGAATAGCAGAATAATCGAGAAGGG
>NW_012309866.1:0-2447 GCF_000151885.1 Dipodomys ordii | reverse complement strand
CGGAAACACAGCGAGGACACAGCGGGGGATTTTGCGGGACACCACGGGACACAGCGGGACACAGCGGTGACCCTGAAGGGACACAGCGGGAGACACAGCGGGGGACCCAGCGGGACACAGCGGGACACAGCGTGGGACACAGCGGAACACAGTGGGGGACAGAGCGTGGGACACAGCGAGACACAGCGGGGACAAAGCTGGGCACAGCGGGGTGCAAAGCGGGACACAGCGGGACACAGCAGGGACACAGCAGGGACACAGCGGGGGACATAGCGGGACACAACGGGACACAGCGGGGCACACAGCAGGACACAGCGGGGGACACAGCGGGGGACACAGCGGGACACAACTGGGAACACAGCGAGGACACAGCGGGACACAGCGGGGAACACAGCAAGGACACAGTGGGGGACAAAGTGGGACACCACGGCACACAGTGTGACACAGTGGGACACAGCAGGGACACTGTGGGGACACTGCAGCGACACAGCGGGACAAAGCGGGGGACACAGAGGGACACAGGGGGACACAGCGGGGGACACAGCGGGGGACACAGCGGGGGACAGCAGGGGAGAGAGGGGTCACAGCGGGACACAGCGGGGACACAGCTGGACACAGCGTGGTACCCAGCAGGACACAGCGGGCACAGAGTGGGGACACAGCGAGACACAGCAGGGACAGAGTGGAACAGAGCAGGACACAGCGAGGACTCATTGGGACACACCGGGGACATCACAGGGACACAGCGGGGGACACAGCGGGACAAAGTGGCACACAGCGAGAGACACAGCGGGACACAGCGGGGGACACAGAGGGGTACACAGCGGGACACAGCGGGGAACACAGCAAGGACACAGCGGGACCCCGCGGGACACAGCGTTGATACAGCGGGGACACAGCGGGACACAGCGGGCACACAGTGGGGACACAGCAGAACACAGCGGGACACAGCAGGGACAGAGTGGGACAGAGCGGGACACAGCGAGGACACATTGGGACACACCGGGGACACAGCAGGGACACACCGGTGAACTTGCGGGGACACAGCAGGACACAGCGGGGGACACAGCGGGACACAGCGGGACACAGCGGGGGACACAGCGGGACACAGCGTCTATAGAGCGGGGACACAGCGGGACACAGCGGTGACACAGCGGGACCCAGCAGGGACACACAAGGACACAGCGGATGACCCAGCGGGACACAGGGTGGGACACTGCCGGACACAGCAGGGACACAGCAGGACCCAGCAGGACACAGCGGGGGACACAGCGGGACACAGCGGGACAAAGCTGGGGACACAGCAGGGACACAGTGGGACACAGTAGGACACAGCGTGGGACAAAGCGGGAGACACCGGAGGACACAGCAAGGACACAGCTGGACACAGCAGGGACACAGAGGGGACTCAGCAGGGGACATAGAGGGGAAAAAGCGGGACACCACGGGACACAGTAGGACACAGCGGGACACAGCGGGGACACTGCGGGACACAGCGGGGGACACAGCGGGACACAGCGGGGAACACAGGGAGGACATAGCGGGACCCAGCGGGACCCAGCGCCGTTACAGCGGGGACACAGCGGGACACAGCGGGGTGCACAGCTGGGGACACAACGGGACACTCGGGGGACACAGCGAGGACACAGCGGGACACAGCGGGACACAGCGGGGACACTGCGGGAACATAGTGGGACACAGCGGCGACACAGATGGGACTCAGCGGGACAAAACGGGGGACACAGCGGGACACAGCGGGACACAGCTAGGGACACAGCGGGGACAAAGCGGCAGACAGCTGGGGACACAGCGAGGACACAGCGGGACACAGCGGCGACAAAGATGGGACTCAGCGGGACAAAGCGGGGAACACAGCGGGACACAGCGGGACACAGCGGGGGACACAGCGGGGGACAGCGGAGACAGAGAGGGGCCAAAGCGAGACACAACGGTGACACAGCTGGACACAACAGAGTACACAACGGGACACAGCGGGCACACAGCGGGGACACAGCGGGACATAGCTGGACAAAGCGGAACACAGCGGGTGTCACAGCGGGACACAGCAGCGGACCCAGCAAGGACACAGCAGGACACAGCGGGAGACACAGCTGGGGACACAGCGGGACACAGAGGGGAACACATCGAGGACACAGCGGAACGCAGCAGGAGACAGCGTCGATACAGCAGGGACACAGCGGGACACAGCGGGATACAGCGGGACGCAGCTGGGGACACAGCGGGGACACAGTGGGACACAGCGGAACACAGCGAGGGACAAAGTGGGAGACAGCGGGGGACACAGCGAGGACACAGGGGACATAGCAGCGACACAGAGGGGACTCACCAGGGGACACAGCGTGGGACAAAGTGGGACACCACGGGACACAGTGTTACACAGCGGGACACAGCGGGGACACTGCAGGGGCACAGCGGGACAAAGCGGG
>NW_012309865.1:0-2447 GCF_000151885.1 Dipodomys ordii | reverse complement strand
ACGGAAGGGTACACAGCGGGACACAGAGAGAAACACAGCGAGGTCACAGCGGGGGCCAAAGCAGGACAACAAGGGACACAGTGTGACACAGTGTGACACAGCGGGGACACTGCAGGGGCACAGCGGGGCAAAACGGGCAACACAGCGGGACACAGTGGGACACAGCGGGGGAAACAGCGGGGGACAGCTGGGGACAGAGAGGGGACACAGCGGGACACCGGGGGCACACAGTGGGGACACAGCGGGGGACACAGCGGAACACAGCGGGTCACAGCCGGGGACACTGCGGGACACAGCGGGGGACACAGAGGGGTACACAGCGGGACACAGCCGGGAACACAGCGCGGACACAGTGGGACACACCGGGACACAGCGTCAATACAGCGGGGACAGAGCGGGTCACAGCAGGGACACAGCGGGACACAGCGGGGGACACAGTGGGACACAGCAGGGACACAGCGGGACACAGCGGGACACAGCGGGGGACACAGCGGAACACAGCTTGGGACACAGCGAGGACAAAGCGGGACACAGCGGGACACAGCGTGGACACACCAGGGACACAGCAGGGACACAGCGGGGGACTCAGCGAGACACAACGGGGAACACAGCTGGGGACACAACGGGACACAGCAGTGGACACAGCAAGGACACAGCGGGACACAGCGGGGACACTGCGGGAACATAGGGGGACACAGCGGGATACCGAGCGGGATACAGCGGGGTCACAGAGTGGTACACAGCGGGACACAGCGGGAAACACACGAGGTCACAGCGGGGGACAAAGCGGGACAACACGGGACACAGTGTGACACAGCGGGACACAGCGGGACACAGCGGGACACAGCGGGGGACACAGCGGGGGACAGAGAGGGGACACAGCGGGACAGAGTGGGGACACAGCTGGACACAGCGGGGTACACAGAGGGACACAGCGGGCACACAGTGGGGACACAGCAGGACACAACGGGACACAGCGGGGACAGAGCAGGACAGAGCATGACACAGCTAGGACACATTGGGCCACAGCGAGGTACACAGCTGGGGACACAACGGGACACAGCGGGACAGAGTGGGACACAGCCGGACACAGCGGGACACAGCAGGGGACACAGCGGGAAACACAGCGAGGACACAGCGGGACACAGCGTCGATACAGCGGGGACACAGCCTTACACAGCATTACACAGCATGGTACACAGCTTTGGACACAACGGGACACAGTGGGGGCACAGCCGGACACAGCGGGACAAAGTGGGACACAGCAGGGACAAAGCGTGAGACACAGCGGGGGACAGAGAGGGAGAAAGCAGGGGACACAGCGAGGACACAGCGGGACACAGCGGTGACACAATGGGGACTCAGCGGGGGACACAGCGGGACACAGCGGGGGACACTGTGGGACACAATGTGGGACAGAGCGTGGGACACAGCGAGACACAGCGGGGACAAAGCTGGACACAGCGGGGTACACAGAGGGACACAGCAGGGACACAGCGGGGAAACAGCATGACACAAAAGGACACAGCGCGACACAGCGGGGGACACAGCGAGGACACAGCGGCACACAGTGGGGGACACAGCAAGGACAGAGCGGGACACAGCGGGGGACAAAGCGGAACATAGCGGGGGACACAGCGGGGACACAGCGGGACACAGCAGGACACAGCATGGGACACAGGAAGGACACAGCGGTACACAGCGGGGGACAGAGCGAGGACACATTGGGACACAGCGGGGACACAGCGGGATTCAGCGGGGGACACAGCAGTACACAGCGGGACACAGCGGGACACAGAGGGGAAAGAGCATGGACACAGCGGGGGACACAGCGAGACACAGCGGGGGACACAGAGGGGTACACAGCGCGACACAGCGGGGAAAAAAGCGAGGCCACAGCGGAACACAGCGTGGGACACAGCGAGGACTCAGCGGGACACAGCGGGACACAGTGGGGACAAAGCAGTAGACACAACGGGACACAATGGCGGACACAGCGGGACACAGCAGGGGACACAGGGAAAACACAGCGGGACCCAGCGGGACCCTGCCTCGATACAGCGGGGACACATCGAGGTACACAGCTGGGTACACAACAGGACACAGCGGGGGACACTGCGAAGACTCAGCGGGACACAGTGGGACACTGCGTGATCATATCGGGACACAGCGGGGTACAGAGCGGGACACAGCGGAACACATCTGGGGACATAGCGGGGACACAGCGGGGACACTGCGGGACACAGTCTGACACAGCGGTACACAGTGGTGGACCCAGCAGGATACAGCGTATATACAGAGGTGACACTGAGGGACACAGCGGGGTACACAGCTGAGGACACAACGGGACACTGCGCTGGACACAGCAATGATACAGCGGGACACAGCGTGGACACTGTGGGAACTTTTCGGGGACACAGTGGGTACAGAGCGGGACACAGCGTGGT
>NW_012309864.1:0-2447 GCF_000151885.1 Dipodomys ordii | reverse complement strand
CACTGTGTCCCACTGTGTCCCGCTGTGTCCCCCGCTTTGTCCAGCTGTGTCCTTGCAGTGTCCCCGCTGTGTCCTGTTGTGTCCTCGCTGTGTCCCCCACTGTGTCCCATTGTGTCCACAGGTGTGTACCCCGCTGTGTCGCGCTGTGTCCCCGCTGAATCGACGCTGTGTCCTGCTGTGTCTTTCCTGTGTTCTCCGCTGTGTCCCGCTGTGTCCCCGCTGTGTGCCCGCTGTGTCCCGCTGTGTACTTCGTTGTGTCCAGCTGTGTCACCACTGTGTCCTCGCTGTGTCCTCTCTTTGTCTCCACTGTCCCCCGCTGTGTCCCCCGCTGTGTCCCGCTGTGTCCCCCGCTTTGTCCCGCTGTGTCGACGCAGTGTTCCCTCTGTGTGCTGCTGTGTCACACTGTGTCTCATGGTGTCCCGCTTTTTCCCCCGCTGTTTCCCCCGCTGTGTCCCCTTTGTGTCCCCATTATGTCCCGCTGTGTCCCGCTGTGTCCTAGCTGTGTCCCCCGCTGTGTCCCGCTGTATCCCCGCTGTGTCCCAAGCTGTGTCCCGCTGTGTCTCGCTGTGTACCCCGCTGTGTCCCGCTATGTTCCCGCAGTGTCCCCGCTGTGTCCTGCTGTGTCCCACTGTGTTCTCGCTGTGTCCCCCGCTGTGTTCCGTTGTGTCCCCAGCTGTGTACCCCGCTGTGTTCCACTGTGTCCCCGCTGTTTCGATGCTGTGTCTTGCTGTGTCCCACTGTGTCCTCGCTGTGTCCCCCACTGTGTTCTGCTGTGTCACCCGCTGTGTCCCGCTGTGTCCCCCGCTGTGTCCCGCTGTGTCCCGAAGGGTCACCGCTGTTTCGCGCTGTGTCCCGCTGTGTTGCGTGGTGTCCCGCTTTGTCCCCCGCTGTATCCCCAGCTGAGTCCCCGCTGTGTCCCCGCTGTGTCCCGCTGTGTCCTCCCTGTGTCCCCCTCTGTCTCCCTCTCTGTCCCCCGCTGTGTCTCACGCTTTATCCCGTCTGTGTCGCACTCTGTCCCGCTGTGTCCCGCTGTGTCCCCGCTGTCACGCTGTGTCCTGCTGTGTCCCATTGTGTCCCGCTGTAATCCTGCTGAGTCCCCCTGTGTTCCAGCTGTGTCCTGCTGTGTCGTCGCTCTGTCCTCCGCTGTGTCCCGCTGTGTCCTCTGCTGTGTCCCGCTGTGTCAGTCTGTGCCCCGCTGTATCCCGCTGTGACCCCGCTGATTCCCCGCTGTGTCCTCGCTGTGTCCCACGCTGTGTCCCGCCGTGTCCTCGCTGGGTCCCCCGCTGTGTCCCACTGTGTCCCGCTCTGTCCCTGCTGTGTCCTGCTGTGTCCCGCTGTGTCCCCGCTTTGTGCCCGCTGTGTCCCGCTGTGTACTTCGTTGTGTCAGACTGTGTCCCCCGCTTTGTCCCACTGTGTCCCCGCAGTGTCCCTCGCTGTGTCCCGCTGTGTCACACTGTGTCCCATGGTGTCCTGCTTTGTCCCCAGCTGTGTCCCCCGCTGAGTCCCCTCGGTGTCCTGCTGTGTCCTTGCTGTGTGCCCCGCTGTCTCCTACTTTGTCCCACGCTGTGTCCCACTGTGTCCTCGCTGTGTCCCCCGCTGTGTCCCGCTTTGTCCCCCGCTGTGTCCCCAGCTGAGTCCCCGCTGTGTCCCCGCTGTGTACCGCTGTGTCCTCGCTGTGTCCCCCGCTGTCTCCCGCTCTGTCCCCCGCTGTGTCTCACGCTTTATCCCTTCTGTGTCCCACTCTGTCCCGTTATGTCCCGCTGTGTCCACCACTGTGTCCCTTTGTGTCCCCAGCTGTGTAACCCGCTGTGTAACGCTGTGAATCCCGCTGTATCGAGGCTGTGTCCCGCTGGGTCCCGCTGTGTCCTTGCTCTGTTATTCGTGGTGTCCCCCTCTGTCCCCCGCTGTGTCCCCCGCTCTGTCCTACTGTGTCCCCCGCTGTGTCCCTGCTGTGTCCCCGCTGTGTCCCCCGCTGAGTCCCCTCGGTGTCCTGCTGTGTCCTCACTGTGTACCCCGCTGTCTCCCACTTTGTCCCACGCTGTGTCCCACTGTGTCCACGCTGTGTCCCCCGCTGTGTCCCGCTATGTCCCCGCTGTGTCCCAAGCTGTGTCCCGCTGTTTACCCCGCTGTGTCCTGCTATGTTCCCGCAGTGTCCCCGCTGTGTCCCTGCTGTGTCCTGCTGTGTCCTCGATGTGTTCCCCGCTGTGTTCCGTTGTGTCCCCAGCTGTGTACCACGCTGTGTCCCGCTGTGTCCCCGCTGTATCGACGCTGTGTCCCGCTGTGTCCCGCTTTGTCCCCCGCTCTGTCCTCCGCTGAGTCCCCGCTGTGTCCCCGCTGTGTCCCGCTCTGTCCTCCATGTGTCCCCCGCTATGTCCCGCTGTGTCCCCTGCTTTGTCCCGCTGTGTCTACTGTTGTGTTCCTGCTATGTCCCGCTGTGTCCTGCTGTG
>NW_012309863.1:0-2447 GCF_000151885.1 Dipodomys ordii | reverse complement strand
GAAGCAGAAGCAGAATGAGAAGCACAAGAAGGAGAAATTGAAGGAGAAGGAGAAGGAGACGGAGAAGCAGAAGGAGAAGTAGGAGAAGCAGAAGAAGAAGAAGCAGGAGAAGCAGAAACAGAAGAAACAGAAGGAGAAGAGCAGAAGCAGAAGGAGAAGCAGAAGGAGAAGCAGAAGAAGCAGAAGCTGAAGCAGAAGAAGAAGAAACAGAAAAAGCAGAAGAAGCAGAAGAAGAAGCAGCAGGAGAAGCAGAAGAAGAAGAAGCAGAAGGAGAAAGAGAAGGATTAGGAGTAGGAGAAACAGAAGGATAAGCAGAAGCAGAAAGAGAAGGAGAAGGAGAAGCAGGAGAAGCAGAAGAAGCAGAAGCAGGAGAAGCAGAAGCAGAATGAAAAGCAGAAGAAGGAGAAATTGAAACAGAAGAAGATGCAGGAGAAGCAGAAACAGAAGCAGAAGTAGAAGCAGAAGAAGGAGAAGCAGAAGGAGAAGCATAAAGAGAAACAGAAGGAGAAGCAGAAGAACAGAAGCAGGAGAAGCAGAATCAAAAGAAATAGAAGAAGGATAAAAAGCAGAAGCAGAAAGAGAAGCAGAAACAGAAGGAGAAGCAGAAATAGAAGCAGAAGAAGCTGAAGAAGCAGAAGCAGAACCTGAAGCAGAAGGAGAAGCAGGAGAAGCAGAAGAAGCAGAATCTGGAGAAGAAGGAGAACCAGAAGGAGAAGCAGAAGCAGAAAGAGAAGCAAAAGCAGGAGAAGCAGAAAGAGAAGCAGAAGAAACAGAAGAAGCACAATCAGAAGCAGTAGCAGAAGAAGCTGAAGATGCAGAAGCAGATAGAGAAGCAGAAGGAATAGCAGAATAACGCAAAGGAGAAACAGAAGGAGAAGAAGAATGAGAAGCAGAAGGAGAAGCAGGAAAAACAGAAGAAGCAGAAACAGACGGAGAAGCAGAAGAAGGAGAAGCAGAAGCAGAAGAAGAAGCAGAAGGAAAAGCACAAGCAGAAAGAGATGCAGAAGGAGTAGCAGGAGAAGCAGAAGAAGCAGAAGCAGAAGGAGAAGAAGAAGGAGAAGAAGCAGAATCAGAAGAAGCAGAAGGAGAAGTAGAAAGAGAAGCCGATGAAGAGAAGCAGAACGAGAAGCAGGAGAAGCAGAAGAAGCAGAGCGGGAGAAGCAGAAGAAGAAGAAACAGAAGAAATAGAAGGAGCAGAAGCAGAAGGAGGAGCAGAAGCAGAAGGAGAAGCAGAAAGAGAAGCAGGAAAAGCAGAAGAAGCAGAAGCAGGAGAAGCAGAAGCAGAAGAAACAGGAGAAGGACAAGAAGCAGAAGGAGAAGCAGAAACTGAAGGAGAAGCAGAAAGAGAAGGAGGGGAAGCAGAAGAAGCAGAAGCAGGAGAACCAGAAGCATAAGAATCCTAAGAAGCAGAAGCAGAACCTGAAGCAGAAGGAGAAGCAAGAGAAGCAGAAGAATCAGAATCTGGAGAAGCAGAATGAGAAGCTGAAGGAGAAGCAGAAGCAGAAAGAGAATCAAAAGGAGAAGTAGAAGCGGAAGAAACAGAAGAAGCAGAAGCAGTAGCAGTTGCAGCAGAAGCAGAAGGAGAAGCAAAAGTAAAAGCAGAAGAACGAGAAGGAGAAACAGTAGGAGAAGCAGAAGGAGAAGCAGAAGAAGCAGAAGGAGAAGCAGAAGGATAAACAGAAGGAGAAGAAGCAGCAGAAGGAGAAGCAGAAGAAGATGCAGAAGGAGAAGCAGAAGAAGCAGAAGCAGAAGTAGAAGGAGAAGAAGGAGAAGGAGAAAGAAGAGCTGCAGAAGCAATAGGAGAAGCAGAAGAAGAAGCAGAAGCAGAATGAGAAGCAGTAGAAGAAGAAGAAGCAGGAAAAGCAGAAGCAGCAGAAAGAGAAGAAGAAGAAGAAGAAGAAGAAGAAGAAGAAGAAGAAGAAGAAGAAGAAGAAGAAGAAGAAGAAGAAGAAGAAGAAGAAGAAAAAGAAAAAGAAGAAGAAGAAGAAGAAGAAGAAGAAGAAGAAGAAGAAGGAGAAGGAGAAGGAGAAGAAGAAGCAGTAGAAGCAGAAGAAGCAGGAGCAGGAGAAGCAGAAGCAGGAGAAGCAGAAGCAGAAGAAAAAGAATAAGCATAAGAAGCAGAATCAGAGGGAGAAGCAGAAGAAGGAGAAGCAGAAGCAGAAGAAGCAGCAGAAGCAGAAGCAGAAGCAGAAGAAGATGCAGAAGGAGAAGCAGGAGAAACAGAAGAAGGAGAAGGAGAAGGCGAAAGAGAAGGATTAAGAGTAGGAGAAGCAAAAGGATAAGCAGAAGCAGAAAGAGACGCAGAAGGAGAAGCAGCACGAGAAGTAGGAGAAGCAGGAGAAGCAGAAGCAGGAGAAGCAGAAGAAACAGAAGACGCAGAAGCAGAATGAGAAGCAGAAGGAGAAATTGAAGCAGAAGCAGAAGCAGAAGGAGAAGCAGAAGCAGAA
>NW_012309862.1:0-2447 GCF_000151885.1 Dipodomys ordii | reverse complement strand
CCCTGTGGCCCCGCTGTGTCCCGCTGTGTCCCCTGTTGTGTCCCCTGGGTCCCCTGCTGTGTCACTGCTGTGTCCCGCTGTGTTCCACTGTGTCCCGCTGTGTCCTTGCTGTGTCTGCCGCAGTGTCCCGCAGTGTCCTCGCTGTGTCCCCCACGGTGTCCTGCTTTGTCCACTGCTGTGTCCCGCTGTGTACCCCTCTGTGTCACCCGCTCAGTCCCTGCTGTGACCCGCTGTGTCCCGCTGTGTCCCGCTCTGTACTGCTATGTCCCCCGCTGAGTCCCGCTGTGTCCCCGTTGTGTCCCAATGTGTCTTCGCTGTGTCCCCCCTGTGTCCCGCTGTGTCCCCCCTGTGTCCCCCGCTGTGTCCCGCTGTGTCCCTCTGTGTCTACTGCTGTGTCCCCTGCTCTGTCCCTCTGTTTCCACCGCTGTGTCCCTGCTGTGTCCCCGCTGTGTCCCGCTGTGTCCCGCTGTGTCCCCCGCTGTGTCCCGCTTTGACCCCCTGTGTCCCCCACTGTGTCCCGCTGTGTCCCCTGCTGTGTCCCCGCTGTCTCACACTGTGTTCCACTGGGTCCGGATGTGTCCTGGCTGTGTCTCCCACAGTGTTCCGCTGTGTCCTTGTTGTGTCCCCCGCTGTGTCCCGGTGAGTTCCCCGCTGTGTCCCGCTGTGTCCCCGCTGTGTGTCCTCTATGTCCCGCTGTGTACCCAGCTGTGTCCCGCTGTGACCGTGTTGAGTCCCGCTGTGTCCCCCGCTGTGTCCCGCTTTGTCCCCGCTGTGTCCCGCTGTGTCCCGCTGTGTCCCCCGCTGTTTCCCGCTGTGTCCCCGCAGTGTCCCCGCTCTGTCCCGCTGTGTCCCGCTGTGTTCCGTGGTGTCCCGCTTTGTCCCTTGCTGTGTCCCCCGCTGAGTCCCCGCTGTGTCCCCACTGTGTCCCGCTGTGTCCTCCCTGTGTCCCCCGCTGTGTCCCGCATTGTCCCCCACTGTGTCCCGCTGTGTCCCCACTGTGTCCCGCTGTGTCCTCCCTGTGTCCCTCGCTGTGTTCCCCTCTGTCCTCTGCTGTGTCCCTCTGTGTCCCGCTGTGTCCCCCGCTGTATCGACGCTGTGTCCTGCTGGGTCCCGCTGTTTCCTCGCTGTGTCCTCCGCTGTCTCCCACTTTGTCTTCCGCTGTGTCCCACTGTGTCCCGCTGTGTCCTCGCTGTATCCCCCGCTGTGTCCCGCTTTGTCCCCGCTGTGTCCCCTGCTGAGTCCCGCTGTGTCCCGCTGTGTCCCTTGCTGTGTCGCAATGTGTCCCGGCAGTGTCCCACCTGAGTCCTGCTGTGTCACACTGTGTCCCTTGGTGTCGCACTTTGTCCCCCGCTGTGTCCCCCGCTGTCTCCCGCTTTGTTCCACAATATGTCCCTCTGTGTCCCGCTGTGTCCTCGCTGTGTCCCCCGCTTTGTCCCACTGTGTCCCCCGCTGTGTCCCGCTGTGTCCCGCTGTGTACCCTGCTGTGTCCCGCTATGTTCCCTCATTGTCCACGCTGTGTCCCACTGTGTCTCGCTGTGTCCCCGCTGTGTCCCGTGGTGTCCCGCTTTGTCCCCCGCTGTGTCCCCCGCTGAGTCCGCGCTGTGTCCCCGGTGTGTCCCGCTGTGTCTTCCCTGTGTACCCCGCTGTGTCCCGCTCTGTCCCCCACTGTATCCCAAGCTTTGTCCCCGCTGTGTCCTGCTGTGTCCCCGCTGTATCGAAGCTGTGTCCTGCTGGGTCCCGCTGTGTCCTCGCTGTGTTCCCCTCTGTGTCCCGCTGTGTCCCCCTCTCTGTCCCCCACTGTGTCACACTGTGTCCCTTGGTGTCCCGCTTTGTCCCCCGCTGTGTCCCGCGCTGAGTCCCCTCTGTGTCCCCGCTGTGTCCCTCTGTGTCCTCGCTGTGTACCCCGCTGTCTCCCGATTTGTCCCACAATGTGTCTCGCTGTGTCCCGCTGTGTCCTCGCTGTGTCCCCCGCTGTGTCCCACTGTGTCCCCGGCAGAGTCCCGCTGTGTTCCGCTGTGTACCCTGCTGTGTCCCGCTATGTTTCCTCATTGTCCACGCTGTGTCCCGCTGTGTCTCGCTGTGTATCCGCTGTGGCCCGCTGTGTCCCCGCTGTGTCCCTCGCTGTGTCCCGCTGTGTCCCGCTGTGCCCCCCGCTGTGTCTCGCTGTGTCCCCGCTCTGTCCCGCTGTGTCCACGCTGTGTCCCTCGCTGTGTTCGGCTGTGTCCAGCTGTGTCCCCCGCTGTGTACCGCTGTGTCCCCGCAGTGTCCCCGCTCTGTCCCGCTGTGTCCCGCTGTGTCCCGTGGTGTCCCGCTTTGTCCCACGCTGTATCCCCCGGTGAGTTCCCGCTGTGTCCCGCTGTGTCCCGCTCTGTCCCACACTGTATCTCCCGCTTTGTCCCCGCTGTGTCCCGCTGTGTCCCGCTGTGTCCCCGCTGTATCCAAGCTGT
>NW_012309861.1:0-2447 GCF_000151885.1 Dipodomys ordii | reverse complement strand
GATTCTCCAACTTCTCCTTCTTCTTCTTCTATTTCTGCTTCTCTTTCTGCTTCTGCATCTCCTTCTGCTTCACCTTCTGCTGCTCCTTCTCCTTCTTCTGTTTCTCCCTCTGCTTCTGCTTCTTATGCTTCTTCTTTTTCTTCTGGTTCTGCTTCTCCTGCTTCTGCTTCTTATGCTTCTACTGCTTCTTCTTCTGCTTCTTCTGCTTCTACTTCTCTTTCTGCTTCTGCTTCTCCTGCTTGTTTTTCTGCTTCTTCTGCTGCTTTTTCTACTTCTCCCTCTGCTTCTCTTTTTGCTTCTCCTTCTGCTTCTGCTTCTTCTGTTTCTCGTGCCTGAATTTCTGGTTCTACTTCTTCTGCTGCTTCTCCTTCTGCTTTTGCTTCTCATTCTGCTTCTGTTTCTGCTTCTTCTCTTTCGGCTTCTCCTGCTTCTGCTTCTTGTCCTCCTCCTGCTTCTCTTTCTGCTTCTCATTCTGCTTCTGCTTCTCCTTCTGCTTCTGCTTCTCCTCCTTCTCCATCTCCTACTTCTGCTTCTCTTTCAGCTTCTGTTTCTTCTGCTTCTCCTGCTTCTCCTTCTGCATCTCCTTCTGCTTGTGCTTGGCCTTATGCTTCTTCTTCTGCCTCTGCTTCTCCTTCTCCTTCTTTTGCTTCACCTTTTGCTTCTGCTTCTTCTGCTTTTCCTGCTTCTCCTTCTGCTTCTCCTTCTGCATCATCTTCTGCTTCTGCTTCTCCTTCTCCTTCTTCTGCTTCTCCTTCTGATTCTCCTTCTGCTTCTGCTTCTGCTTCTTTTGCGTATGCTATTTCTTCTGCTTCTCCTGCATCTACTGCTTCTCCTTATGCTTCTCCTTATGCTTCTCCTTATGCTTCTCCTTATGCTTCTTCTTCTTCTTCTTCTTCTTCTTCTTCTTCTTCTTCTTCTTCTTCTTCTTCTTCTTCTTCTTCTTCTTCTTCTTCTTCATCTTCTCTTTCTTCTGCTTCTCCTGGTTTTTCTGCTTCTACTGCTTCTCCTTTTGCTTCTCATTCTGCTTCTGCTTCTCCTTCTGCTTCTCCTATTGCTTCTGCTGCCCTTCCTTCTCCTTCTCCTTCTCCTACTTCTGTTTCTCCTTCTGCTTCTGCTTCTTCTGCTTCTCCTGCTTCTCCTTCTGCATCTTCTTCTGCTTCTGCTTCTCCTTCTGCTGCTTCTTCTGCTTCTGCTTCTCCTTCTTCTGCTTCTCCTTATGATTCTCCTTCTGCTTCTCCTTCTCATTAAGCTCCATCTCCTTCATAAGCTTCTCCCTCTGATTCTGCTTCTTTTGCTTATACTTTTTCTTCTGCATCTGCTTCTCTGCTTCTGCTTCTTCTGCTTCTACTGCTTCTCCTTTTGCATATCCTCCTCCTTCTCCTCCTCCTCCTCCTCCTCCTCCTCCTCCTCCTCCTCCTCCTCCACCTCCTCCTCCTCCTCCTCCTCCTCCTCTTCCTCCTCCTCTTCTTCTTCTTCTTCTTCTTCTTCTTCTTCTTCTTCTTCTTCTCTTTCTTCTGCTTCTACTTTTCCTGCTTCTTCTGCTTCTACTGCTTCTCTTTCTGCTTCTCATTCTGCTTCTGCTTCTCCTTCTCCTATTTCTTCTGCGGCTCTTCCTTCTCCTACTTCTACTTCTCCTTCTGCTTCTGCTTCTCCTCCTTCTCCTTCTCCTACTTCTGCTTCTCTTTCAGCTTCTGCTTCTTCTGCTTCTCCTGCTTCTCCTTCTGCATCTCCTTCTGCTTGTGCTTGTCCGTATGCTTCTTCTTCTGCCTCTGCTTCTCCTTCTCCTTCTTTTGCTTCTCCTTTTGCTTCTGCTTCTTCTGCTTTTCTTGCTTCTCCTTCTGCTTCTTCTGCTTCTCCTGCTTCTCCTTCTCAATCTTCTTCTGCTTCTGCTTCTCCTTCTCCTTCTTCTGCTTCTCCTTCTGATTCTCCTTCTGCTTCTTCTTCTTCTGCTTTACCTGCTTCTCTTTCTGCTTCTCCTTCTGCTTCTCCTTCTCTTTCTCCTTCTCCTTCTTGTTCTTCTGCTTTTCCTTCTGCTTCTGCTACAACTGCTAGTGCTTCTAATTCTGTTTCTTCTGCTTCTCCTTCTGCTGCTTCTTCTGCTTCTGTTTCTCCTTCTGCTTCTCCTTCTGCTTCTTCTGCTTCTGTTTCTCCTTCTGCTTCTTCTGCTTCTCCTTCTGATTCTCCTTCTGCTTCTCCTTCTGTTTCTCCTTCTCCTTCTCGTTCTTCTGCTTTTCTTTCTGCTTCTCCTTCTGCTTCTGCTGCAACTGCTACTGCTTCTTCTGTTTCTTCTGCGTCTCCTTCTGATTTGATTCTCTTTCAGCTTCTGCTTCTCCTTCACCTTCTCATTCACCTTCTCCAGATTCTGCTTCTTCTGCTTCTCCTGCTTCCGCTTTTGCTTCTGCTTCATCGGATCCTTATGCTTCTGCTTCTCCTGCTTCTGCTTCTTC
>NW_012309860.1:0-2447 GCF_000151885.1 Dipodomys ordii | reverse complement strand
GGACATAGGGGGACACTGCGGAACACAGTGGAACACAGCGGGGAAACAGAGGGACATAGCAGTTACATAACGAGGACACACCAGGGACACAGCGGGACCCAGCGGGGACACAGCGAGGACCCAGCAGGACACAGCGGGGGACACAGCGGGGGACAGCGGGGACACAACGGGACACAGCGGGGGACATCGGGGACACAGTGGGACAAAGCGGGACACAGCGGGACACAGCGGGGACAAAGCAGGGACACAGCGGGTCAACAGCGGGGACACAGTGGGGGACACAGCGAGGACACAGCGGGACACAGAGGGATACACAGAGAGGACACAGCGTGACACATGGGGACACAGCGGGACACAGCGGGGGACCCAGCGAGGACACAGCGGGACACAAATGGGGACACAGCAAGGACACAGCGGGACACAGCGGGAAAGAGCTGGACACAGCTGGGGACACACCCGGGGACACAGCGGGACACAGCAGGGGACACAGCGGGGACACACAGGGGACAGCAGGCACACAGCGGGACACAGCGGAACACAGCAGGACACAGAAAGACACAGCGGGGAACACAGCGGGGGACACAGCGGGACACAGCGGGGGACACAGCATGGACACAGCGGGACAAAGCGGGGAAAGAGTGGGGGACACAGCGGGGGACACAGCGGGATACAGAAGGACACAGCGAGGACACAGCTGGACACAGGAGGACACAGCGGGGACACAGCGGGGGACACAGTGGGACACAGCTGCGGATACAGCGAGGACCAGCGGGACAAAGCGGGACAGAGCGGGACACAGCGAGAACACAACGGGACACAGAGGGACACAGCCAGACACAGCCAGATACAGCTGGGGACACAGCGGGTGACACAGCGGGGGAAACAGCGGGAAACAGCGGGGGACACAGCGAGGACACAGCAGGACACAGCGGGGGACACAGCAGGACACAGCGGGGTACACAGAGGCAGACACAGCGGTACACATCGGGATACAGTGGGGACACAGCGGGGACACAGCGGGCCACAGCGGGCCACAGCAGGGACACAGCAGGACACAGCGGGGGACAAACCGGGGGAGAGCCGGCACACAGCGGGACACAGCGGGACACAGCGGGACACATTGGGGACACATCAGGGGACACAGCAGGACACAGAGGGGAACAAAGGGGGCACACAGCGGGACACAGTGGGACACAGCGGGGTACACAGCGAGACACAGCAGGGACACTGCATGGCACAGTGGGAAACAGTGGGACACAGCGGGTGACAATGCGGGACAAACCGGGATACAGGGGGACACAGCGATGGACACAGCGGGGGACACAGAGCTGCACACAGCGGGAGAGAGTGGAACACAGCAGGGACACAGCGGGGACACAGGGGGACATCGCAGGAACAAAGCGAGGACACAGCGAGACACAGAGGTACACAGTGAGGGACACAGCGGTGGACAGTGGGGACAAACCGGGGAACAACGGGGACACAGCGGGACACAGCTGGGACACAGCGGGGACACAGCGGCACACAGCGGGGGACACAGTGGGACACAGCAGGGGATACAGCGAGGACACAGAGGGGACATAGGGGGACACTGCGGGACACAGTGGGACACCGCGGGGACACAGAGGGACATAGCAGTTACACAGCGAGGACACACCAGGGACACAGCGGGACACAACGGAGACACAGCCGGGACACAGCGGGAACCAGCGGGGACACAGCGGGGACACAGCGGGACAAAGCGGGGGACACAGAGGCAGACACAGCAGGACACAGCGGGACACAGCGGGACAGACCTGGACACAGCGAGAACACAACGGGACACAGGGGGACACAGCGGCCCACACAGCAGGGGACACAGCGGGACACAGCGGGGGTCACGGCGGGACATAGAGGGGACAAAGCAGGGGACAAAGCGGGGACACAGTGGGACACAGCGGGACAAAACGGGACACAGCTGGACACAGCGGGGACACAGCAGGGGACACAGCGGGGGACAGCGGGGACACAGCCGGACACAGCAGGACACAGCGGGAAACAGCGGGGACACAGCAAGGACACAGTGGGACACAGCAAAGACACAGCGGGACACAGAGGGGACACAGCGGGGGACAGCAGGGAGACACAGCGGGGACACAGCGGGAACACAGCAGAACACAGTGGGGACACAGCGGGGGACAGCAGGGAGACACAGCGGTGACACAGCGGGGACACATCGGTACACAGCAATACACAGCGGGACACAGCGGGAAACACAACCGGACACAGCGGGGGACACAGCGGGACACAGCGAGGGACACAGCGGGACACAGCAGGACACAGTGGGGACAGAGCGGGAAACAGCGGGGCCACAGCGGGGGACACAGCGGGGGACACAGCGGGGCACAAAGTCAGACACCACGGGATACAGCGGAACATAGCGGGGACACAGCGGGGGACAGAGGGGA
>NW_012309859.1:0-2447 GCF_000151885.1 Dipodomys ordii | reverse complement strand
GGACCCCAGCGGGGGGACATAGCGAAGACCACAGCGGAACACAGAGGTGGGACACAGTGAGGACACAGCGGGACACAGCGGGACACAGTGGGACACAGCGGGACACAGCCGGGTTCCCAGCAGTGGACACAGCGGGACACAGCGGGGGACACAGCGGGACACAGCGGGGGACACATGGAGGACTCAGCGGGACAAAGCGGGGACACAGCGGCGACTCACCGGGGGACACAGCGGGGGACAAAGCGGGACACCACAGAACACAGTGGGAAACAACGGGACACAGCGGGGAAACTGCGGGGACACAGGGGGACAAAGCGTGGGACACATAGGGACACAGCGGGGGACACAGTGGTGGACACAGCGGGACACAGCGGGGAACACAGCGATGACACAGTGGGACCCAGCAGTACACAGCGTCGATACAGCAGGGACACAGCGTTACACAGCGTGGTACACAGTTGTGAACACAACGGGACACAATGGGGGCACAGCGAGACACAGCGGGACACAGCGAGGACACAGCGGGACACAGCGCTTACACTGCGGGGGACACAGAGGGGGACATAGCGGGGGACACAGCCGGACACAGCGGGACACAGCAAGGGATACAGGGGGGACACAGGGGGACCCAGCGCGGGACACAGCGAGGACACATTGGGACACAATGGGGACACAGCGGGACTCAGCGGGGGACACAGCAGTACACAGCGGGACACAGCGGGACACAGCAAGGGACACAGAGGAGTAAACAGCGGGACACAGCGGGGAACACAGCGAGGACACAGTGGGACCAAGCGGGACACAGCGTCGATACAGCGGGGACACAGCAGGACACAGCGGGGTACACAGCTGGGTACACAACGGGACACAGCGGGGGACACAGCGAGGACACAGCAGAACACAGCGTGGGAAACAGCGAGGACACAGCGGGACACAGCGAGACACAGCGGGACACAGTGGGGACACAGCAGTAGACACAGCGGGACCCAGCGAGGACCCAGCGGGGACACAGCGGGGACACAGCAGCACCCAGCAGGACACAGCGGGGCACACAGCGGGACACAGCTTGGGACACAGCGGGAACACAACAGGACACAGCGAGGACACAGCGGGACACAGTGGGACACAGCGTGGGACAAAGCGGGAGATAGCAGGGGACACAGCGAGGACACAGCGGGACACAGTGGCGACACATAGAGGACTCAGCGGGGGACACAGTGGGGGACAGAGCGGGACACAGCGGGACCCAGCGGGGACAAAGTGTGAGACACAGCGGTGGACAGAGCGGGAGACAGAGGCGGACACAGCGAGGACACAGCGGGACACAGCGGGGACACAGAGGTGGCTCAGGGGGGCCACAGCGGGGGACAAAGCGGGACACCACGGAACACAGCGGGACACAGCGTGAAACAGCGGTGAACCTGCGGGGACACAGCGGGACACAGCGGGGGACACAGCGGGACACAGCGGGAACACAGCGGGGACACTGCGGGACCCAGCAGGACACAGCGGGACACAGCAAGACACAGCGGGGGACACAGTGGGACACAGCGGGGGCACAGCAGGACACAGCGGGGACACAGAGGGGACTCAGCAGGGGACATAGCGGGGGACAAATCGGGACACCACAGGACACAGTGGGACACAGCGGGACACAGCGGGGACACTGCGGGGACACAGCGGGACAAAGCGGGGGACCCAGCGGGACCCAGCGGGATACAGCAGGACCCAGCGGGGAAACAGCGGGGACACAGTTGGACACAGCGAGGACACAGCGGGACACAGCGGGACACTGGGGGGCACAGCGGGGGACACAGCGGGACACAGCGGGGGACACAGGGAGGACACAGCGGAACACAGCATGGGACAAAGCGAGGACACAGCGGGACACAGCGAGACACAGCGGGACCCAGCAGGGACCCAGCAGTGGACACAGCGGGACACAGCGGGGGACAAAGCGGGACACCACAGAACACAGCAGGACACAGGGTGAAACAGCAGTGAACCTGCGGGGACACAGCGGGACACAGCGGGGGACACAACGAGGACACAGCGGAACACAGAGTGGGACACAGTGAGGACACAGCGGGACACAGCCTGGTCCCAGCAGTGGACACAGCGGGACACAGCGGGGGACACAGCGGGACACAGCGGGGGACACATGGAGGACTCAGCGGGACAAAGCGGGGACACAGCGGCGACTCACCGGGGGACACAGCGGGGGACAAAGCGGGACACCACACAACACAGTGGGAAACAGCGGGACACAGCGGAGAAACTGCGGGGACACAGGGAGACAAAGCGTGGGACACATAGGGACACAGCGGGGGACACAGTGGGGGACACAGCGGGACACAGCGGGGAACACAGCGAGGACACAGCGAGACCCAGCGGTACACAGCGTCTATACAGCGGGGACACAACGTTACACAGCGTGGTACACACCT
>NW_012309858.1:0-2447 GCF_000151885.1 Dipodomys ordii | reverse complement strand
CTTCTCCTGCTGCTTTTCCTTCTCCTGCTCCTTCTTCTGCTTCTCTTTCTGCTTCTCCTTCTGTTTCTCCTACTCCTTCTCCTTCTCGTTCTTCTGCTTTTCCTTCTGCTTCTCCTTCTGCTTCTGCATCTTCTGCTTCTTCTGCTACTGCCTCTGCTTCTTCTGTTTCTTCTGCTTCCCCTTCTGCTTCTCCTTCTGCTTTTGCTTCTCTTTCTGCTTCTGCTTCTCCTTCTGCTTCTCCAGATTCTGCTTCTTCTGCTTCTCCTGCTTCTCCTTCTGCTTCAGGTTCTGCTTCTGCTTCTTCGACTTCTTCTGCTTCTTCTTCTCCTGCTGCTGCTTCTTCTGCTTCTCCTGCTTCTCTTTCTGCTTTTCCTTCTGTTTCTGCTTCTCCTTCTGCTTCTTCTCCTTCCTATGTTTCTTCTGCTTCTGCTTCTGCTTCTTCTGCTTCTCCTTCTCATTCTCCTTCTCTTTCTGCTTCTGATTATCCTTTTGTTTCTCCTATTCCTAATCCTTCTCTTTCTCCTTCTCCTTCTTCTTCTTCTGCTTCTCCTGCTGCTTCTTCTTCTGCTTCTTCTGCTTTTTCTGTTTCTTCTTCTTCTGCTTCAGCTTCTGCTTCTTCTGCTTCTCCTTCTGCTTCTCCTTCTGCTTCTGCTCTTCTCCTTCTGCTTCTTCTGTTTCTGCTTCTCCTGCTTCTTCTTCTTCTGCTTCTCCTACTTCTCCTTCTGCTTCTCCGTCTCCTTCTCCTTCTGCTTCAATTTCTCCTTCTTGTGCTTCTCATTCTGCTTCTGCTTCTGCTTCTCCTGCTTCTGCTTCTTCTGTTTCTCTTTCTCCTTCTCCTTTGCTTCTCTTTATGCTTCTTATTCTGCTTCTGCTCCTCCTACTCCTAATCCTTCTCTTTCTCCTTCTTCTTCTGCTTCTCGTTCTGCTTCTGCTTCTTCTGCTTCTTCGGTTTCTTCTGCTTCTGCTTTTCCAGCTTCTGCTGCTTCTGCTTCTCCTTCTGCTTCAGGTTCTCCTTCTGCTTCTTGGGCTTCTTCTGTTTCTTCTGCTTCTGTTTCTTCTGCTACAGCTTCTTCTGCTTCTCTTTCTGCTTCTCCTTCTGCTTCTGCTTCTCCTTCTGCTCCTTCTCTTTCTTCTGTTTCTTCTTCGTCTTCTGCTTCTCCCGCTTCTGCTTCTTCTGCTTCTCCTACTTGTCCTTCTCCTTCTGCTTCTCCTTCTCCTTCTTCTCCTTCTCTTTCTGCTTCTGCTTCTTCTGATTCTCCAACTTTTCCTTCTTCTTCTCCTTCTGATTCTGCTTCTCTTTCTGCTTCTGCATCTCCTTCTGCTTCACCTTCTGCTGCTCCTTCTCCTTCTTCTGTTTCTCCCTCTGCTTCTGCTTCTTCTGCTTGTTCTTTTTCTTCTGCTTCTGCTTTTCCAGCTTCTGCTGCTTCTGCATCTCCTTCTGCTTCCGGTTCTACTTCTGGTTCTTGGGCTTCTTCTGTTTCTTCTGCTTCTGCTTCTCCTGCTACTGCTTCTTCTGCTTCTCTTTCTGCTTCTCCTTCTGCTTCTGCTTCTCCTTCTGCTCCTTCTCCTTCTTCTGTTTCTTCTTCTTCTTCTGCTTCTCCCGCTTTTGCTTCTTCTGCTTCTCCTGCTTGTCCTTCTCCTTCTGCTTCTCCTTCTCCTTCTTCTGCTACTCTTTCTGCTTCTACTTCTGCTTCTTCTGATTCTCCAACTTCTCCTTCTTCTTCTCCTTCTGTTTCTGCTTCTCTTTCTGCTTCTGCATCTCCTTCTGCTTCACCTTCTGCTGCTCCTTCTCCTTCTTCTGTTTCTCCCTCTGCTTCTGCTACTTATGCTTCTTCTTTTTCTTCTGCTTCTGCTTCTCCTGCTTCTTCTGCTTCTCTTTCTGCTTCTGCTTATCCTTCTGTTTCTCCTTCTCTTTCTCTTTCTCCTTCTTCTTCTTCTGCTTCTCCTGCTGCTTCTTCTTCTGCTTCTTCTGCTTTTTCTGTTTCTTCTTCTTCTTCTGCATCAGCTTCTGCTTCTTCTGCTTTTGCTTCTACTTCTGTTTCTCCTTCTGCTTCTGCTCTTCTCCTTCTTCTGCTTCTACTTCTCCTGCTTTTTCTTCTTCTGCTTCTCCTACTTCTCCTTCTGCTTCTCCGTGCCATTCTCCTTCTCCTTCAATTTCTCCTTCTTGTGCTTCTCATTCTGCTTCTGCTTCTGCTTCTCCTGCTTCTGCTTCTTCTGTTTCTCCTTCTGCTTCTCTTTCAGCTTCTTATTCTGCTTCTGCTCCTCCTACTCCTAATCCTTCTCTTTCTCCTTCTTCTTCTTCTGCTTCTCGTTCTGCTTCTGCTTCTTCTGCTTGTTCTGTTTCTTCTGCTTCTGCTTTTCCAGCTCCTGCTGCTTCTGCTTCTCCTTCTGCTTCAGGTTCTCCTTCTGGTTCTTGGGCTTCTTCTGTTTCTTCTGCTTCTGCTTCT
>NW_012309857.1:0-2447 GCF_000151885.1 Dipodomys ordii | reverse complement strand
GCAGAACAGAAGGAGAAGCAAAAATAGAAGCAGAAGAAGCCGAAGAAGCAAAAGCAGAACCTAAAGCAGAAGGAGAAGCAGGAGAAGCAGAAGAAGCAGAATCTGGAGAAGAAGAAGGAGAACCAGAAGGAGAAGCAGAAGCAGAAAGAGAAGCAAAAGCAGAAGGAGAAGCAGAAGAAACAGAAGAAGCAGAATCAGTAGCAGAAGAAGCTGAAGATGCAGAACCAGAAAGAGAAGCAGAAGGAATAGCAGAAGAACGAGAAGGAGAAACAGAAGGAGAAGCAGAAGGAGACGCAGGAAAAGCAGAAGAACCAGAAGCAGACGGAGAAGCAGAAGAAGGAGAAGGAGAAGCCAGAGCAGAAGAAGAAGCATAAGGAAAAGCACAAGCAGAAGGAGATGCAGAAGGAGAAGCAGGAGATGCAGAAGAAGCAGAAGCAGAAGGAGAAGAAGAAGGAGAAGAATCAGAATCAGAAGAAGCAGAAGCAGAAATAGAAAGAGAAGCCGACGAAGAGAAGCAGAACGAGAAGCAGGAGAAGCACAAGCGGGAGAAGCAGAAGAAGAAGAAGAAGAAGGAGAAGGAGCAGAAGCAGAAGGAGAAGCAGAAACAGAAGGAGAAGCGGAAAGAGAAAGAGGGGAAGCAGAAGAAGCAGAAGCAGGAGAAGCAGAAGCATAAGAATCCGAAGAAGCAGAAGGAGAACCTCAGGGAGAAGGAGAAGCAGGAGAAGCAGAAGAAGCAGAATCTGGACAAGCAGAATGAGAATCAGAAGGAGAAGCAGAAGCAGAAAGAGAATCAAAAGCAGAAGGAGAAGCAGAAGAAACAGAAGAAGTAGAAGCAGTAGCAGTTGTAGCAGAAGCAGAACGAGAAACAGAAGGAAAAGCAGAAGAACAAGAAGGAGAAGGAGAAACAGAAGGAGAAGCAGAAGGAGAAGCAGAAAGAGAAGCAGGTAAAGAAGAAGAAGAAAAAGCAGAAGAAGAATAAGAAGGAGAAGCAGAAGAAGGAGAAGGAGAAGCAGAAGCAGAAAAATATGCAGAAGGAAAACAGAAGAAGCAGAAGCAGAAGGAGAAGCAGGAAAAGCAGAAGAAGCAGAAGCAAAAGGAGAAGCAAAAGAAGGAGAAGGAGAAGCAGAGGCAGAAGAAGAAGCATAACGCTCAAGCACAAGCAGAAGAGATGCAGAAGGAGAAGCTTTATTGAAGCAGAAGATGAAGGAGAAGCAGAAGTAGGAGAAGGAGAAGGAGGAGAAGCAGAAGCAGAAGGAGAAGCAGATGCGGAAAGAGAAGCAGAAAGAGAAGCAGGAGAAGCACAAGAAGCAGAAGCAGGAGAAGCCGAAAGAGAAGAAGCAGAAGAAGCAGAATCAGAATAAGAAGTAGAAGCAGAAGGAGAAGCAGCAGAAGAAGTAGAATTAGAAATTCAGGCAGGAGAAACAGAAGAAGCAGAAGCAGAAGGCGAAGCAAAAAGAGAAGGAGAAGGAGAAGAAGCAGCAGAAGTAGAAGCAGCAGAAGAAGCAGAAAAACAAGCAGGAGAAGCAGAAGCACAAAGAGAAGTAGAAGCAGAAGAAGCAGAAGCAGAAGAAGAAGCAGTAGAAGCATAAGAAGCAGAAGAAGGAGAAGCAGAAACAGAAGAAATAAAGAAGCATAAGATGCAGGAGCAGATGGAGAAACAAAAGTAGGAGAAAGAGCAGCAGAAAGTGAAGCAGAAGGAGATGCAGAAGCAGAAAGAGAAGCAGAAACAGAAGGAGAAGAAGTAGGAGAAGTTGGAGAATCAGAAGAAGCAGAAGCAGAAAGAGAAGCAGATGAAGGAGAAGAAGGACAATCATGAGAAGCAGAAGAAGCAGAAGCGGGAGAAGCAGAAGAAGAAGAAGAAACAGAAGAAGGAGAAGGAGCAGAAGGAGAAGCAAAAACAGAAGGAGAAGCAGAAATAGTAACAGAAGCAGAAGAAGCAGTTGCAGGAGAAGCAGAAGCAGAAGAAACAGAAGAAGCTGAAGAAGCAGAAAGAGAACCTGAAGCAGAAGGAGAAGCAGAAGCATCAGAAGCTGGAAAAGCAGAAGCAGAATATACAGAAAAAGCAGCCTCTGTAGCAGTATTTTCACAATTAAAAAAAGATTTCTTGGAGTATATTTCAATAAATTTCATTTTATATGATCATGTGCACATAGCTATTGAACCTTCATAATCCTTTCCTAAGAACATCATTCTTTGGTCTCACTATGTGAATGTATAGAGTCTTGTATAATTTATCCTGTCCAAATGTATTTTTTGTTTTTGTGTATTTTAACATCCAGTTTGTTTATTTGTAGATGTATAGGCACATTTAGTTACAACAAGTGAGGGAAACCATGCAACCTATGTTTGTTTGTATCTGGGTACTTCAGTTAAGACAATTTTTTTTTCCAATTCCTTCATTTCCTTACAAATGGGGTAATATCATTCTTTATGATGGAAGTGTAGAA
>NW_012309856.1:0-2447 GCF_000151885.1 Dipodomys ordii | reverse complement strand
CCCTCTGTGCCCGCTGTGTCCTCGTGTGTCCCCCGCTGTCCCCCGTTGTATCCCTGCTGTGTCCCGCTGTGTCCCCTGCTGAGTCCCACTGTGTCCCGCTGTGTCCCGCTGTGTTCCTCTGTGGCCCGCTGTGTCCTCGTTGTGTCCCCCGCTGTGTCCCGCTTTGTCCCCCGTTGTATCCCCTGCTGTGTCCCGCTGTGTCCCCCGTTGAGTCCCACTGTGTCCCGCTGTGTCCCGCAGTGTCCCTGCTGTGTCCCGCTGTGTCCCGTTTTGTCTCGCTTTGTCTCCCGCTGTGTCCCCGGCTGGGTCACCGCTGTGTCCCGCTGTGTCCCCACGGTATCCCGCTGTGTCCCCCGCTGTGTCCCGCTGTGTCCCCCACTCTGTCCTCCGCTATGTCCCCCGCTGTGTCCCCCGCTGTGTCCCGCTGTGTCCAGCTGTGTCCTGCTCTGTCCCGTGGTGGCTCGCTGTGTCCCCTCTGTGTCACCCGCGTTGTCCTCGCTGTGTCCCTCTGTTTCCCTCTGTGTCCCCCGCTGTGTCCCGTTGTGTCCCCCGCTGTGTACCCCGCAGTTTCCAGCTGTGTCCCCCGCTGTGTCCCGCTGCGTCCCCTGATGTGTACCCCGCTGTGTCTGGCTGTGTCCCCCACTGTGTCCCGCTGTGACCAATGCTTTGTCCCCGCTGTGTCCGGCTGTGTCCCCGATGTGTCCCGCTGTGTCCCCGCTGTGTCCCCGCTGTGTCCCCGCTGTGTCCCGCTGTGTACCCCGCTGTGTCCACCTGTGTCCCCGCCTTGTCCCGCTGTGTCCCCGTTGTATCGACGCTGTGTCCCGCTGGGTCCTGCTGTATCCTCGCTGTGTCCCCCACTGTGTCCCGCTGTGTCCCCCGCTGTGTCCCGCTGTGTCTACTGCTGTGTCACTGCTGTGTCCCGCTGTTACGCTGTGTCCTCGCTGTGTCCCACGCTGTGTTCCGCTGTGTCCTCGCTGTGTCCCCCGATGTGTCTCTTTGTGTGCCCAGCTGTGTACCCCGCTGTGTCCCGCTGTGTCTCCGCTGTGTCCCGCTGTGTCCCGCTATGTCCTCGCTGTGTCCCACACTGTGTTCTGCTGTGTCCTCGCTGTGTCCCCTGCTGTGTCCCGTTGTGTCCCCAGCTGTGTACCCTGCTGTGTCCCGCTGTGTCGCCGCTGTATTGACGCTGGGTCCCGCTGGGTCCCGCTGGGTCCTTGCTGTGTCCCCCGCTGTGTCCCGCTGTGTCTACTGCTGTGTCCCTGCTGTGTTCCGCTGTGTCCCCTGCACTGTCCCCCACTGTGTCCCACTGTGCCCCCCGCTGTGTCCCGCCTTGTCCAATGCTGTGTCCCTCTGTATCTCCACCGTGTCCCCGCTGTGTCCCGCTATTGTCCCGCTTGTCCTCTCTTGTCCCCCTCTGTGTCCCTCTGTGTCCCCTGCTGTGTCCCCTGCTGCGTCCCGTTGTGTCCCCATTGTCCCCCGGTGTGTCCCCACTTTCCCCCACTGTGATCCCCGCTGTGTCCCGCTTTGTCCCGCTCTGTCCAGCTGTGTCCCATGGTGTCCCGCTTTGTCTCCCGCTGTGTCACCCGCTGAGTCCCCGCTGTGTCCCCGCTGTGTCCCGCTGTGTCCCCGCTGTGTCCGCCGATGTGTCCTGCTGTGACCCTGGCTGTGTCCCCCGCTGTGTCCCGCTGTGTCCCCGGCTGTGTCCCCGCTGTGTCCCTCTGTGTCCCACTCTGTCCCCTGCTGTGTCCCGCTGTGTCCCGCTTTGTGCCCCGCTCTGTCCCCGCTGTGTCCCGCTGTGTCCCCCGCTGTGTCCCTCTGTGTCCCGCTGTGTCCCTCTTTGTGCCCCGCTCTGTCCCCGCTGTGTCCCGCTGTGTCCCCCGCTGTGTCCCTCTGTGTCCCGCTGTGTCCCTCTGTGTCCCTCGCGGTGTCCCACTGTGTCCCGCTGTGTTCTGCTGTGTCCCGCTGTGTCTCCGCTGTGTCCCTCGCTGTGTCCCGCTGTGTCTCACTGTGTTCCCGCTCTTGTCCCGCTGTGTCCTCTCTTGTCCCCCTCTGTGTCCCTCTGTGTCCGCCGCTGTGTCCCCTGCTGTGTCACGTTGTTTGCCCATTATCCTCCGGTGTGTCCCCACTTTCCACCGCTGTGTTCCCCGCTGTGTCCCGCTGTGTCCAACTGTGTCCCTTGGTGTCCAGCTTTGTCTCCCGCTGTGTCATTCGCTAAGTCCCCGCTGTGTCCCGCTGTGTCCCCGCTGTGTCCCCCGATGCGTCCCGCTGTGACCCTGGCTGTGTCCCCCGCTGTGTTCCCATGTGTCCCAGGCTGTGTCCCACTGTGTCCCCGCTGAGTCCCGCTGTGTCCCACTGTGTACCCCCACTGTGTCCCGCTGTGTCCTGCTTTGAGACCCACTCTGTCATGGATGTGACCACGCAGTATCCCCTGATGTGTCCCGCTGTGTCCC
>NW_012309855.1:0-2447 GCF_000151885.1 Dipodomys ordii | reverse complement strand
CTGCTTCTCTTTCAACTTCTGCTTCTTCTGCTTCTCCATGATTCTCCTTCTGCATCTCCTTCAGCTTGAGCTTGTCCTTATGCTTCTTCTTCTGCCTCAGCTTCTCCTTCTCCTTCTTTTGCTTCACCTTTTGCTTCAGCTTCTTCTGCTTTTCCTGCTTCTCCTTCTGCTTCTGCTTCTCCTTCTTCTCCTTCTGCATCTTCTTCTGCTTCTCCTTCTCCTTCTTCTGCTTCTCCTTCTGATTCTCCTTCTGCTTCTTCTTCTGCTTTACCTGCTTCACTTTCTGCTTCTCCTTCTGCTTCTCCTTCTGTTTCTCCTTCTCCTTCTTGTTCTTCTGCTTTTCCTTCTGCTTTTCCTACTGCTTCAGCTAAAACAGCAACTGCTTCTACTTCTTCTGTTCCTTCTGCTTCTCCTTCTGCTTTTAATTCTCTTTCTGCTTCTGCTTCTCCTTCTGCTTCTCATTCTGCTTCTCCAGAATCTGATTCTTCAGCTTCTCCTGCTTCTCCTTCTGCTTCAGGTTCTAGCTTCTAGCTTCTTCGGATTCTTATGCTTCTGCTTCTCCTGCTTCTGCTTCTTCTGCTTCCCCTCCTTCTCTTTCTGCTTCTCCTTCTGTTTCTGCTTCTCCTTCTGCTTCTTGTCCTTCTCCTGTTTCTTCTGCTTCTGCTTCTGCTTCTCCTGTTTCTGCATCTCCTGCTTCTCCTTATGCTGCTCTTTCTGCTTCTCCTGCTGCTTTTCCTTCTCCTGCTCCTTCTTCTGCTTCTCTTTCTGCTTCTCCTTCTGTTTCTCCTTCTCATTCTAGTTTTTCTGCTTTTCCTTCTGCTTCTCCTTCTGCTTCTGCATCTTCTGCTTCTTCTGCTACTGCCTCTGTTTCTTCTGTTTCTTTTGCTTCTCCTTCTGCTTTTGCTTCTCTTTCTGCTTCTGCTTCTCCTTCTGCTTCTCCAGATTCTGCTTCTTCTGCTTCTCCTGCTTCTCCTTCTGCTTCAGGTTCTGCTTCTGCTTCTTCGGCTTCTTCTGCTTCTGCTTCTCCTGCTGCTGCTTCTTCTGCTTCTCCTGCTTCTCTTTCTGCTTTTCCTTCTGTTTCTGCTTCTCCTTCTGCTTCTGCTTCTTCTCCTTGTGTTTCTTCTGCTTCTGCTTCTCCTGCTTCTGCTTCTCCTGCTTCTCGTTCTGCTTCTCTTTCTGCTTCTCTTTCTGCTTCTCTTTCTGCTTCTCCTTCTCCTTCTTCTGCTTCTCCTTCTGCTTCTGCTTCTCCTTCTGCTTCTGCTTCAATTTCCCCTTCTGCTTCTCATTCTGCTTCTGCGTCTTCTGTTTCTTCTGCTTCTCCTGCTTCTGCTTCTCCTGCTTCTCCTACTTCTCGTTCTGCTTCTCCTTCTGCGTCTCTTTCTGCTTCTGCTTATTCTTTTCCTTCTCCTACTCATAATCCTTCTCTTTCGCCTTCTCCCTCTTCTTGTTCTGCTTCTCCTGCTTCTTATGCTTCTCCTGCTTCTCTTTCTGCTTCTCTTTCTGCTTCTGCTTCTCCTTCTGCTTCTCCAGATTCTGCTTCTTCTGCTTCTCCTGCTTCTCCTTCTGCTTAAGGTTCTGCTTCTGCTTCTTCGGCTTCTTCTGCTTCTGCTTCTCCTGCTTCTTCTGCTTCTCCTGCTTCTCTTTCTGCTTTTCCTTCTGTTTCTGCTTCTCCTTTTGCTTCTTCTCTTCTCCTTCTTCTGTTTCTTTTGCTTCTGTTTCTTCTGCTTCTTCTTCTTCTGTTTCTTCTGATTCTACTTCTGCTTCTCCTTCTTCTCCTCTTTCTGCTTCTACTTCTGCTTCTTCTGATTCTCCTGCTTCTCCTTCGTGTTCTCCTTCTGTTTCTGCTTCTCTTTCTGCTTCTGCTTCTCCTTCTGCTGCTCCTTCTCCTTCTTCTGCTTCTCCCACTGCTTCTGCTTCTGCTTCTTTTGCTTATTCTTTTTCTTCTGCTTCTGCTTCTGCTGCTTCTACTGCTTCTCCTTATGCTTCTCCTTATGCTGCTGCTTCCTCTTCTTCTTCCTCTTCTTCTTCCTCTTCTTCTTCTTCTTCTTCTTCTTCTTCTTCTTCTTCTTCTTCTTCTTCTTCTTCTTCTTCTTCTTCTTCTTCTTCTTCTTCTTCTTCTCTTTCTTCTGCTTCTGCTTTTCCTGCTTCTTCTGCTTCTACTGCTTCTCCTTCTGCTTGTGCTTCTCCATCTGCATCTCCTTCTGCTTCTCCTATTGCTTCTGCTGCACTTACTTCTCCTTCTCCTTCTCCAACTTCAACAACACCTACTGCATCTGCTTATTATGCTAAAATGCTTCTAATAAAAATCTACTTAAGCTTTAGCATCAACTTGATGCTAATTCTATGAATCAGAAAATTATACTTATCTGCTTATATTAAAAATCTCAATTCATTTGCTTCTACATCTGCTTACCTAAGGCACTGCAGCCCCTTACTTCTCCTTCCCC
>NW_012309854.1:0-1542 GCF_000151885.1 Dipodomys ordii | reverse complement strand
ATAGATATCTTGTTTATGTAAAACCTGAACTTGTTCCATGGTATCCATGAGCTTTGAAGGGAAGAGTTATCTCCTAACTACAGAATCTTCCTTGAAGTTCATCAGTCTTTTCTTCTGTTGCTTAGAGAACTTGGGCTTGGGTTAGATGAATCTCATATAAGACACACTCCTTAATGGTTGAGCATCATGAACTTCCTCAAACAGGCAACTCTCTACATTAACCTAATTGGATTTTCTTGATAGGCAAAGCTATGAGGGGGAGAAAAAAAAGCAAACTGAACGACTCCAAACCCAAACTTTAGAACTAACTGTACCCATAAAAACCGATGGCAGCGATTTTAGTAGAATAGAGACTTACAAGGGAATGGTAAATTAATACATCATGGAAGCTCTGCATTCATGTACCCTGTAGTCAGGCTGTAGTAGTTTTACTTACATTTTTATTTCTATATTTTAACTTTCCCACCTAGTATGTCACATTTCATTAACATTCAAGGTTTGGGTTTTTTTTTTTTTGCAAGAATAAAGACAGATTTAAAGTAATTGAAATAATATTGATTCCTCAGTAGGGAAAATGGTGCAGTTTTTTAATTATAGTAATTTCATGTCATGAAAGAAGTTGGGGTTATTATTTCAGGAATAGTCGCCAGTTCTTTAGACTTAAAGGTGTTCAAAAAGTCCCTATATCACACTGGATCTGTATTTGTTGCCCTGCAGTCTCTGCCTGAGCCAGTGGGACTGGTCTCTGCTCTGTGTCTGGTTTTAATGTCCACAGCCTGGGCAGGAACTCCTGAGGTGAGAAGTTTATCAGCCCTGGGCTCTTGGAAAAGCTCATCACCAAAGAATTTAACCCAAGGAAACAGAACACAACCCAGCTCTGTCATCTTTCTTCTGCTTCTTATTAGAGAAGTCCTTTAAACATATTTGTTTTCCTAGTACTTGAACATGCTCAAATGCATTGCTTCATTTGCAGACGATTTCACTGATGGGGGGGGCGGTGAAGCAAAAAACCTGCTACAAGAGTTTCCTTTGCAACCCTGAAATGTCATGGGGCTCATCAAAGCACTTCCCATTTGGAGCACTCTTTCTACCCAGAATTTTCTCTAATAATTTCTCAAATATTTCCAGCATTTCCAACCCTGTAGTCTTTTTGGCAAAGTGCAAAAGAGCTATCCACTCACAAAATAAAAAACGAAAGAAAAGTGGGCTGGGAATGTGGCTCAGTGGTAGAGTGCTTGCCTAGCATGCATGAAGCCATGGGTTCAATTGCTCAGTACCACACACACAGAAAAAGCTGGAAGTAATGCTGTGATTCATGTGGTAGAGCCTTGAGCAAAAGATCCTCAGGGGCAGTGCCCAGACCCTGAGTTCAAGCCCCAGGACTGGCAAAAAGAAAGAGAAACAGAGAGAGAGAGAAAAAAGAGAGAGAGAAGCAGAGACAGAGAGACACAGAGAGAAGGAAAGAAAGAACGGAAGAAAAAACGGAAGAAAGAAGGAATGAAAGAAAGAAGGAATTAAAGAAAGAAAGAAAGGAAGGAAGGA
>NW_012309853.1:0-2447 GCF_000151885.1 Dipodomys ordii | reverse complement strand
CACAGAGGGACAAAGCGGGAACAGCACGGGACACAGTGTGACACCAGCGGGACACAGCGGGAAATTGCAGGGACACAGCGGGACACAGCGGGACACAGCGGGGGACACAGCGGGGGACAGCGGAGTCAGAGAGGGGACACAGCGGGATACAGCGGTGACACAGCTGGACACAACGGAGTACAGAGAGGGACACAGCGGGTACACAGCGAGGAAACAGCGTGACACAGCAGCACACAGCGGGACACAGTGGGGGACACAGCGAGGACACAGCAGCACACAGCGGGGGACAGAGCGAGGACACAGCAGGACACAGCGGGGGAAAAAGCGGGACACAGCGGGGACACAGCAGTGGACACAGCAGAACACAGCGAGGGACACTGCCGGACACAGCCGGGGACACAGCAGGAAACAGCCGGGGACACAGCAGGGGACACAGCGGGGGACACAGCGAGACACATAGGGACACAGCGGGGGACACAGCGAGGACACATTGGGACACAGCAGGGACACAGCGGGACTCAGCGGGGGACACAGCAGTACACAGCGGGACACAGCGGGACACAGCAGGGACACAGCAGGGACACACAGGGGGGCACAGCGGGACACATCAGGGACATAGCGGGACTCAGCGGGGGACACAGCAGTACACAGCGGGACACAGCGGGACACAGCGGGGACACAGGAGGGACACAGCGGGGGGCACAGTAGTGGACACAGCGGGACACAGTGGGGGACACAGCGGGACACAGCGGGAAACAGCGGGGGACACAGCGGGGGACACAGCGGAGGACAGAGCGAGACACATCGGGGACACAGCGAGACTCAGTGGGGGACACAGCAGTACACAGCCGGACACAGCAGGACACAGCGGGGACACAGCAGGGACACAGCGGGGGGCACAGCGGGACACCGCAGGGGACACAGAGGGGTATACAGCGGGACACGGGGAACACAGCGAGGACACAGTGCAACACAGCGTGGGACACAGGGAGGACACAGCGGGACACAGCGGGGACACAGCGGGGACTCAGCGGGACCCAGCGGGACACAGCATCGATACAGCGGGGACACAGCGTTACACAGCATGGTACACAGCTGTGGACACAACGGGACACAGTGGTAAACAGCGGGGACAAAGCGAGAGACACAGCGGGGGACAGAGCGGGAGACAGAGGGACACAGCGGTGACACAGCGGGGACACAGCGGGGGTCACAGTGGGGGACAAAGCGGGACACCACGGGACACAGCGGGACACAGCGGGAAACAGAGGTGACCCTCCGGGGACACAGCAGGACACAGCGGGAGACACAGCAGTACACAGCGGGACACAGCGGGGGACACAGCGGGACACAGTGTGGGACAGAGCGTGGGACACAGCGAGACACAGCGGGGACAAAGCTGGACACAGTGCGGTATACAGAGGGATACAGCGGGGACACAGCGGGGAAACAGCGTGAGACAGCAGCACACAGAGGGACAGAGTGGGGGACACAGCGGGACACAGCGGGGGACACAGCAGTACACAGCGGGACACAGCGGGACACAGCAGGGACACAGCAGAGACACAGAGGGGGGCACAGCGGGTAACAGCGGGGGACACAGCGAGGACACAGCAGAACACAGCGTGGGACACAGGGAGGACACAGCGGGACACAGCGGGACACAGAGGGGACACTGCAGGGACACTGCAGGGACACAGCAGGACAAACGGGGGACACAGCGGGACACAGCTTGACACAACGGGGGACACAGCTGGGGACAGTGGAGACAGAGAGGGGCCACAGCGGGACACAGTGGTGACACAGCTGGACACAGCGGGGTACACAGCGGAACACAGCGGGCACACAGCGGGGACACAGAGGGACACAGAGGGATACAGCGTGCACACAGCGGGGACACAAAGGGACACAGCGGGATACAGCGGGGACAGAGTGGGACACAGCGGGGACAGAGCGGGACAGAGCGGGACACAGCGTGTACAGAGCGGGACACAGCGGGACACAGAGGGACACAGAGGGGGACACAGCGGGACACAGCGGGACACAGTGAGACACAGCGGGACATAGCGGGGACACAGCGGGACTCAGCGGGGGACACAGCAGTACACAGCGGGACACAGCGGGACACAGAGGGGACACAGCAGGGACACAGCGGGGGACACAGCAGGACACAGCGGGGGACACAGATTGGTACACAGCTGGACCCAGCGGGGAACACAGCGAGGACACAGTGGGACCCAGCGGGGGACACAGCGAGGACACAGAGTGGACACAGCGGGAACCAGCGGGGTACACAGCTGGGGACACAACGGGGCACAGCGGGACACAGCGGGGACACAGCAGAAGACACAGCAGGACACAGTGAGGGACACAGCGGGACACAGCGGGGAAAACAGGGAGGACACAGCGGGACCCAGCGGGAACTATCGTTGATACAGAGGGACACA
>NW_012309852.1:0-2447 GCF_000151885.1 Dipodomys ordii | reverse complement strand
TATCTTTTATTTAGCTGATTCTTGTAGGTGAAGTTTTATTTTTTTTTTTTTTATTAGATGTATGCATATAGCTAATGTAGAATTTGTATTAGAAGTAGGTGAAAGAGAAGCAGAAAGTAGAAGTACAAGCAGGTGAATCAGAAGTAGCAGTTGCGGTTTGAGCAGATGATGTAGAAGAAGAAGATGAAGATTATTATGATGAAGTTGATGTAGAAGATGAAGAAGAAGAAGAAGAAGAAGAAGAAGAAGAAGAAGAAGAAGAAGAAGAAGAAGAAGAAGAAACAGAAGAAAGAGAAGGAGCAGAAGGAGAAGCAGAAGCAGAAGGAGAAGCAAAAGAGAAGCAGAAGAAGCAGTAGCAGGAGAAGCAGAAGCAGAAGAAACAGAAGAAGCCCAAGAAGCAGAAGGAGAACCTGAAGCAGAAGGAGAAGCAGAAGCAGCAGAAGCTGGAAAAGTAGAAGCAGAAGAAACAGAACAAGCAGAAGAAGCAGAAGAAGAACGAGAAGCAGAAGAAGAACAAGGAGAAAGAGAAGGATTAGGAGTAGGAGAAACAGAAGGATAAGCAGAAGCAGAAAGAGAAGGGAATGAGAAGGAGAAGCAGGAGAAGCAGAAGAAGCAGAAGCAGAATGAAAAGCAGAAGAAGGAGAAATGGAAACAGAAGAAGATGCAGAAGGAGAAGCAGAAGAAGTAGTAGAAGCAGAAGAAGGAGAAGCAGAAGGAGAAGCATAAAGAGAAACAGAAGGAGAAGCAGGAGAAGCAGAAGCAGGAGAAGCAGAATCAGAAGAAATAGAAGAAGGAGAAGAAGCAGAAGCAGAAAGAGAAGCAGAAACAGAAGGAGAAGCAAAAATAGAAGCAGAAGAAGCCGAAGAAGCAAAAGCAGAACCTAAAGCAGAAGGAGAAGCAGGAGAAGCAGAAGAAGCAGAATCTGGAGAAGAAGAAGGAGAACCAGAAGGAGAAGCAGAAGCAGAAAGAGAAGCAAAAGCAGAAGGAGAAGCAGAAGGAGAAGAAGAAGAAACAGAAGAAGCAGAATCAGTAGCAGAAGAAGCTGAAGATGCAGAACCAGAAAGAGAAGCAGAAGGAATAGCACAGGAACGAGAAGGAGAAACAGAAGGAGAAGCAGAAGGAGACGCAGGAAAAGCAGAAGAAACAGAAGCAGACGGAAAAGAAGGAGAAGGAGAAGCCGAAGCAGAAGAAGAAGAAGAAGGAAAAGCACAAGCAGAAGGAGATGCAGAAGGAGAAGCAGGAGATGCAGAAGAAGCAGAAGCAGAAGGAGAAGAAGAAGGAGAAGAATCAGAATCAGAAGAAGCAGAAGTAGAAATAGAAAGAAAAGCCGACGAAGAGTAGCAGAACGAGAAGCAGGAGAAGCAGGAGAAGCACAAGCGGGAGAAGCAGAAGAAGAAGAAACAGAAGAAGGAGAAGGAGCAGAAGCAGAAGGAGAAGCAGAAAGAGAACAGGAAAAGCAGAAGAAGCAGAAGCAGGAAAAGCAGAAGGAGAAGAAACAGGAGAAGGACAAGAAGCAGAAGCAGAAGCAGAAGGAGAAGCAGAAACAGAAGGAGAAGCAGAAAGACAAGGAGGGGAAGCAGAAGAAGCAGAAGCAGGAGAACCAGAAGCATAAGAATCCGAAGAAGCAGAAGCAGAACCTGAAGCAGAAGGAGAAGCAGGAGAAGCAAAAGAAGCAGAATCTGGAGAAGCAGAATGAGAAGCAGAAGTAGAAGCAGAAGCAGAAGCAGAAAGAGAATCAAAAGCAGAAGGAGAAGCAGAAGAAACAGAAGAAGCAGAAGCAGTAGCAGTTGCAGCAGAAGCAGAAGGAGAAGCAGAAGGAAAAGCAGAAGAACGAGAAGGAGAAGGAGAAACAGAAGGAGAAGCAGAAGGAGAATCAGAAGGAGAAGCAGAAGAAGCAGAAGGAGAAGCAGAAGGAGAAACAGAAGCAGAAGAAACAGCAGAAAGAGAAGCAGAAGCAGAAGAAGATGCAGAAGGAGAAGCAGGAGAAGCAGAAGAAGCAGAAACAGAAGGAGAAGTAGAAGAAGGAGAAGGAGAAGGAAGAGCCGAGGAAGCAATAGGAGAAGCAGAAAGAGAAGCAGAAGCAGAATGAGAAGCAGAAAGAGAAGCAGTAGAAGCAGAAGAAGCAGGAAAAGCAGAAGCAGAAGAAAGAGAAGAAGACGAAGAAGAAGAAGAATCATAAGGAGAAGCATAAGGAGAAGCATAAGGAGAAGTATAAGGAGAAGCAGTAGAAGCAGAAGAAGCAGAAGCAGGAGAAGCTGAAGCAGAAGAAAAAGAATAAGCAAAAGAAGCAGAAGCAGAAGCAGTGGGAGAAGCAGAAGAAGGAGAAGGAGAAGGAGCAGCAGAAGGAGAAGCAGAAGCAGAAAGAGAAGCAGAAACAGAAGGAGAACAAGAAGGAGAAGGAGAAGCAGGAGAATCAGAAGAAGCAGAAAGAGACGGAGAAGAAGGAG
>NW_012309851.1:0-2447 GCF_000151885.1 Dipodomys ordii | reverse complement strand
CGAAGAAGATCTTCCGAAGTTTGGAGATCTTATCTATTCTGTGGATGGTTTTGTTCTGTATCTGTATCTGTATGTTTATTCTTTTTTCTTTTGTATATTCAAAAGGGAATCAGGGTATTAGATGATCCTGTTGAAGCTGAATCTGAAGGAAACATGAGAATTTGAAGAAGCAGATGCAGATTTTGAAGGCAGGAGAAACAGATGAAGCACAATCTGAAGCTGAAGCAGATGATATAGAAATAGTAGAATATGCAGAAGCAATATCTGCAGGTGAAGCAGAAGAAAATGTTAGAGAAGGTGAAAGAGAAGGATTAGGAGTAGGAGAAGCTAAAGGTTAAGCAGAAGCAGAAAGAGACGCAGAAGGAGAAGCAGCACGAGAAGTAGGAGAAGCAGGAGAAGCAGAAGCAGAAGAAAAAGAAGATGCAGAAGCAGAATGAGAAGCAGAAGGAGAAATTGAAGCAGAAGCAGAAGGAGAAGCAGAAGCAGAAGATGGAGAAGGTGAAGCAGAATGAGAAGCAGATTGTGAAGCAGGAGAAGCTTAAGCAGGAGAAGCAGAAGCAGAAGAAACAGAAGAAGGCGAAGAAGCAGAAGGAGAAGCAGAAACAGAAGGAAGAGCAGAAAGAGAATCAGGAGAAACAGGAGAAGCAGCAGCAGGAGAAGCAGAAGCAGAAGAAGTTGAAGAAGCAGAAACAGAACCTGAAGCAGAAGGGGAAGCAGGAGAAGCAGAAGAAGCAGAATCTGGAGAAGAAGAAGGAGAAGCAGAAGCAGAAAGAGAAGCAAAAGCAAAAGGAGAAGCAGAAGAAACAGAAGAAGCAGAGGCAGTAGCAGAAGAAGCAGAAGATGCAGAAGCAGAAGGAGAAGCAGAAGGAAAAGCAGAAGAACGAGAAGGAGAAGGAGAAACAGGAGAAGCAGAAAGAGAAGCAGAAGAAGGAGCAGGAGAAGGAAAAGCAGCAGGAGAAGCAGAAAGAGCAGCAGAAGGAGAAGCAGGAGAAGCAGAAACAGGAGAAGCAGAAACAGAAGAAAAAGGAGAAGGACAAGAGGCAGAAGCAGAAGGAGAAGCAGAAACAGAAAGAGAAGCAGAATCAGAAAGAGAGGGAGGGGAAGCAGAAGAATCAGAAGCAGGAGAGGCAGAAGCTTAAGAATCCGAAGAAGCAGAGGCAGAACCTGAAGCAGAAGGAGAAGCAGGAGAAGCAGAAGAAGCAGAATCTGGATAAGCAGAATGAGAAGCAGAAGGAGAATCAGAAAGAGAATCAAAAGCAGAAGGAGAAGCAGAAGAAACAGAAGAAGTAGAAGCAGTAGCAGTTGTAGCAGAAGCAGAAGGAGAAGAAGAAGGAAAAGCAGAAGAACAAGAAGGAGAAGGAGAAACAGAAGGAGAAGCAGAAAGAGAAGCAGGTAAAGCAGAAGAAGAAGAAGCAGAAGGAGAAGCAGTAGAAGCAGAAGAAGCAGAATCTGGAGAAGCAGATGGAGAAGCAGAATCAGAAAGAGAAGCAAAAGCAGAAGGAGAGCAGAAGGAGAAGCTGAAGAAACAGAAGAAGCAAAGGCAGTAGCAGAAGAAGCAGAAGATGCAGAAGCAGAAGGAGAAGCAGAAGGAAAAGCAGAAGAACGAGAAGGAGAAGGAGAAACAGAAGAGAAGCAGAAAGTGATGCAGAAGATGGAAAAGCAGCAGGAGAAGGAGAAGCAGAAAGAGCAGCAGAAGGAGAAGCAGAAGATGCAGAAACAGGAGAAGCAGAAGCAGAAGAAACAGGAGAAGGACAAGAAGCAGAAGCAGAAGGAGAAGCAGAAACAGAAGGAGAAGCAGAAAGAGAAGGAGGGAAGCAGAAGAAGAAGGGGAAGCAGAAGCATAAGAATCCGAAGAAGCAGAAGCAGAACTTGAAGCAGAAGGAGAAGTTGGAGAAGCAGAAGAAGCAGAATCTGGAGGAGCAGAATGAGAAGCTGAAGGAGAAGCAGAAGCAGAATGAGAATCAAAAGCAGAAGGAGAAGCAGAAGAAACACAAGAATATAATCAGTAGCCGATGTAGCAGAAGGAGAAGCAGAAGGAAAAGCAGAAGAACAAGAAGGAGAAGGAGAAGGAGAAACAGAAGGAGAAGCAGAAGGAGAAGCAGAAAGAGAAGCAGGTAAAGCAGAAGAAGCAGAAGCAGAAGGAGAATCAGAAGGAGAAGCAGAAGAAGGAGAAGGAGAAGCAGAAGCAGAAGAAGATGCAGAAGGAGAAGCAGGAGAAGCAGAAGAAGCAGAAGGAGAAGCAGGAAAAGCAGAAGAAGCAGAGGCAAAAGTAGAAGCAAAAGAAGGAGAAGGAGAAGGAGAAGCAGAAGAAGAAGAATAAGGACAAGCACAAGCAGAAGGCGATGCAGAAGGAGAAGCAGGAGAAGCAGAAGAAGCAGAAGCAGGAGAAGCAGAAGCATAAGAATCCGAAGAAGCAGAAGCAGAACCTGAAGCCAGAAGGAGAAGCT
>NW_012309850.1:0-2447 GCF_000151885.1 Dipodomys ordii | reverse complement strand
GATGATGCAGAAACTTTAATTTAGAAGCAGGAATTGCAGAAGAAGCAGAAGCTAAAGGATTTTTTTAAAGAAGGAGAAGGAGAAGCAGAGGCAGAAGAAGAAGCATAAGGACAAGCACAAGCAGACGGAGATGCAGAAGGAGAAGCAGAAGAAGCAGAAGATGAAGGAGAAGCAGAAGTAGGAGAAGGAGTAGGAGGAGAAGCAGAAGCATATGGAGAAGCAGAAGCGGAATGATAAGCAGAAAGAGAAGCAGGAGAAGCACAATAAGCAGAAGCAGGAGAAGCCGATAGAGAAGAAGCAGAAGAAGCAGAATCAGAATCAGAAGTAGAAGCAGAAGCAGAAGGAGAAGCAGCAGAAGAAGTAGAATTAGAAATTCAGGCAGGAGCCGGGCACTGGTGGCTCATGCCTGTAATCCTAGCTACTCAGGAGGCTGAGATCTGAGGATCGCGGTTCAAAGCCAGCCCGGGCAGGAGAGAGCATGAGACTCCTATCTCCAATAAACCACTGGAAAACCGGAAGTGGCGCTGTAGCTCAAGTGGTAGAGCGCTCGCCTTGAGCTGAAGAGCTGAAGGACAGCGCCCAGGCCCAGAGTTCAAGTCCCACGACCGACAAAAAAAAAAAAAGAAATTCAGGCAGGAGAAACAGAAGAAGCAGAAGCAGAAGCAGAAGGCGAAGCAAAAAGAGAAGGAGAAGGAGAAGAAGCAGCAGAAGGAGAAGCAGCAGAAGAAGCAGAAAAACAAGCAGGAGAAGCAGAAGCACAAAGAGAAGTAGAAGCATAAGAAGCAGAAGCAGGAGAAGCAGAAATAGAAGAAATAAAGAAGCATAAGATGCAGAAGCAGATGGAGTAACAGAAGAAGGAGAAAGAGCAGCAGAAGGTGAAGCAGAAGGAGATGCAGAAGCAGAAAGAGAAGCAGAAACAGAAGGAGAAGAAGAAGGAGAAGTTGGAGAATCAGAAGAAGCAGAAGCAGAAGCAGAAAGAGAAGGAGAAGAAGGAGAAGGAGAAGCAGAATGAGAAGGACAAGCAGGAGAAGCAGAAGAAGCAGAAGCAGGAGAAGCAGAAGAAGAAGAAACAGAAGAAAGAGAAGGAGCAGAAGCAGAAGCAGAAGGAGAAGCAGAAAGAGAAGCAGAAGAAGCAGAAGAAGCAGTAGCAGGAGAAGCAGAAGCAGAAGAAACAGAAGAAGCCCAAGAAGCAGAAGGAGAACCTGAAGCAGAAGGACAAGCAGAAGCAGCAGAAGCTGGAAAAGCAGAAGCAGAAGAAACAGAACGAGGAGAAGAAGCAGAAGCAGAACGAGAAGCAGAAGAAGAAGAAGGAGAAAGAGAAGGAGTAGGAGTAGGAGGAGCAGAAGGAGAATCAGAAGCAGAAAGAGAAGCAGAAGGAGAAGCAGAAGGAGAAACAGAAGAAGCAGAAGTAGGAGAAGCAGAAGCAGAAGCAGAATGAGAAGCACAAGAAGGAGAAATTGAAGGAGAAGGAGAATGAGACGGAGAAGCAGAAGGAGAAGTAGGAGAAGCAGAAGAAGAAGCAGGAGAAGCAGAAGCAGAAGAAACAGAAGAAGGAGAAGAGCAGAAGCAGAAGCAGACGGAGAAGCAGAAGCAGAAGGAGAAGCAGAAGAAGCAGAAGCTGAAGCAGAAGAAGAAGAAACAGAAAAAGCAGAAGAAGCAGAAGAAGAAGCAGCAGGAGAAGCAGAAGAAGAAGAAGGAGAAGGAGAAAGAGAAGGATTAGGAGTAGGAGAAACAGAAGGATAAGCAGAAGCAGAAAGAGAAGGAGAAGGAGAAGGAGAAGCAGGAAAGTAGAAGCAGAAACAGGAGAAGCAGAAGCAGAATGAAAAGTAGAAGAAGGAGAAACTGAAACAGAAGATGCAGAAGGAGAAGCAGAAGCAGTAGTAGAAGCAGAAGAAGGAGAAGCAGAAGGCGAAGCATAAAGAGAAACAGAAGGAGAAGCAGGAGAAGCAGAAGCAGGAGAAGCAGAATCAGAAGAAATAGAAGAAGGAGAAGAAGCAGAAGCAGAAAGAGAAGCAGAAACAGAAGGAGAAGCAGAAAAAGAAGCAGAAGAAGCCGAAGAAGCAAAAGCAGAACCTAAAGCAGAAGGAGAAGCAGGAGAAGCAGAAGAAGCAGAATATGGAGAAGAAGAAGGAGAACCAGAAGGAGAAGCAGAAGCAGAAAGAGAAGCAAAAGCAGAAGGAGAAGCAGAAGGAGAAACAGAAGAAACAGAAGAAGCAGAATCAGTAGCAGAAGAAGCTGAAGATGCAGAAGCAGAAAGAGAAGCAGAAGGAATAGCAGAAGAACGAGAAGGAGAAATAGAAGGAGAAGCAGAAGGAGAAGCAGGAAAAGCAGACGAAACAGAAGCAGACGGAGAAGCAGAAGAAGGAGAAGGAGAAGCCGGAGCAGAAGAAGAAGCAGAAGGAAAAGCACAAGCACAAGGAGATGCAGAAGGAGAAGCAGGAAATGCA
>NW_012309849.1:0-2448 GCF_000151885.1 Dipodomys ordii | reverse complement strand
TTCTCTTTCTTCTCTTTCTGCTTCTACATCTGCTTCTTCTGATTCTCCTGCTTCTCCTTCTTGTTCTCCTTCTGTTTCTGCTTCTCTTTCTGCTTCTGCTTCTCTTTCTGCTGCTCCTTCTCCTTCTCATTCTTCTGCTTCTCCCACTGCTTCTGCTTCTGCTTCATTTGCTTATTCTTTATCTTCAGCATCTCCTGTTTCTGCTTCTTCTGCTTCTACTACTTCTCCTTATGCTTCTCCTTCTTCTTCTTCTCCTTCTTCTTCTTCTTCTTCTTCTTCTTCTTCTTCTTCTTCTTCTTCTTCTTCTTCTTCTTCTTCTTCTTCTTCTTTTTCTTCTTCTTCTTCTTCTTCTCTATCGTCTGCTTCTGCTTCTCCTGCTTCTTCTGCTTCTACTGTTTCTCTTTCTGCTTCTCATTCTGCTTCTGCTTCTCCTTCTGCTTCTCCTATTCCTTCTGCTGCCCTTCCTTCTCATTCTCCTTCTCCTACTTCTGCTTCTCCTGCTTTTGCTTCTTCTGCTTCTCCTTCTTCTCCTTCTGCATCTCCTTCTGCTTCTGCTTCTCCTTCTGCTGCTTCTTCTGCTTCTGCACATCCTTCTGTTTCTCCTTCTGCTTCTCCTTCTGCTGCTCCTTTTGCTTCTCGTTCTGCTTCTGATTCTCCTTCTGCTCTTCCTACTCCTAATCCTTCTCTTTCTCCTTCTCCTTCTTCTTCTCCTGCTTCTCGTTCTGCTTCTGCTTCTTCTGCTTGTTCTGTTTCTTCTGCTTCAGGTCCTGCTTCTGTTTCTTCGGCTTCTTCTGATTCTTCTGCTTCTGCTTCTCCTGCTACTGCTTCTTCTGCTTCTCTTTCTGCTTCTCCTTCTGCTTCTGTTTCTCCTTCTGCTCCTTCTCCTTCTTCTGTTTCTTCTTCTTCTGCTGCTTCTCCCGCTTCTGCTTCTTCTGCTTCTCCTTCCTTTCCTCTGCTTCTGCTTCTCCTTCTCCTTCTTCTGCTTCTCTTTCTGCTTCTGCTTCTGCTTCTTCTGATTCTCCAACTAATCCTTCTTCTTTTCCTTCTGTTTCTGCTTCTCTTTCTGCTTCTTCATCTCCTTCTGCTTCACCTTCTGCTGCTCCTTCTCCTTCTTCTGTTTCTCCCTCTGCTTCTGCTTCTGCTTCTTCTGCTTCTTCTTTTTCTTTGCTTCTGCTTCTCCTGCTTCTGCTTCTTATGCTTCTACTGCTTCTTCTTCTGCTTCTGCTTCTTCTGCTTCTACTTCTCTTTCTGCTTCTGCTTCTCCTGCTTGTTTTTCTGCTTCTTCTGCTGCTTCTCCTTCTGCTGCTTCTTCTACTTCTCCTTCTGCTTCTCTTTTTGCTTCTCCTTCTGCTTCTGCTTCTTCTGTTTCTCCTGCCTGAATTTCTGGTTCTACTTCTTCTGCTGCTTCTCCTTCTGCTTCTGTTTCTACTTCTGCTTCTGTTTCTGCTTCGTCTCTTTCGGCTTCTCCTTCTGTTTCTCCTTCTCCTTCTCGTTCTTCTGCTTTTCCTTCTGCTTCTCCTTCTGCTTCTGCATCTTCTGCTACTTCTGCTACTGCCTCTGCTTCTTCTGTTTCTTCTGCTTCTCCTTCTGCTCTCCTTCTGCTTTTGCGTCTCTTTGTGCTTCTGCTTCTCCTTCTGCTTCTCTAGATTCTGCTTCTTCTGCTTCTCCTGCTGCTGCTTCTTCTGCTTCTCCTACTTCTCTTTCTGCTTTTCCTTCTGTTTCTGCTTCTGCTTCTGCTTCTGCTTCTTCTCCTCTTCTGTTTTTTCTGTTTCTGCTTCTCCTGCTTCTGCTTCTCCTGCTTCTCCTTTCTTTCCTCTGCTTCTTCTTCTCCTTCTTCTGCTTCTCTTTCTGCTTCGGCTTCTTCTGATTCTCCAGCTAATCCTTTTTCTTCTCCTTCTGTTTCTGCTTCTCTTTCTGTTTCTGAATCTCCTTCTGCTTCACCTTCTGCTGCTCCTTCTCCTTCTTCTGTTTCTCCCTCTGCTTCTGCTTCTGCTTCTTCTGCTTCTTCTTTTTCTTCTGCTTCTTCTTCTCCTGCTTCTGCTTCTTATGCTTATACTGCTTCTTCTTCTGCTTCTGCGTCTACTTCTCTTTCTGCTGCTGCTTCTCCTGCTTGTTTTTCTGCTTCTTCTGCTGCTTCTCCTTCTGCTGCTTCTTCTACTTCTCCTTCTGCTTCTTTTTTTGCTTCTGCTTCTGCTTCTTCTGTTTCAACTGCCTGAATTTCTGGTTCTACTTCTTCTGCTGCTTCTCCTTTTGCTCTGCCTCTACTTCTGCTTCTGTTTCTGCTTCTTCTGATTCTTCTCTATCGGCTTCTCCTGCTTCTGCTTCTTGTGCTTCTACTGCTTCTCTTTCTGCTTCTCATTCCGCTTCTGCTTCTGCTTCTCCTCCATGTCCTTCTCCTACTTCTGCTTCTCCCTCAGCATCAGCATCTTCTGCTTCTCATAATTCTCC
>NW_012309848.1:0-2448 GCF_000151885.1 Dipodomys ordii | reverse complement strand
GCGGGACACAGCGGGGACACAGAGGGACTCAGCGGGGACACAGCAAGGGACACAGTGGGACAAATCAGGGACACAGTGGGTGACACAGCGTGGGACACAGTGGGACACAGCGGTGACATAGCAGGGACACAGCGGGGGACACAGCATGGGACAGAGAGGGACACAGCAGGACACAGAGGGACACAGCAGGGGACACAGCGGGGATACAGCGGGGGACACAGCGGGGATACAGCGGGGGACACAGCTGGACACAGCGGGACACAGCAGTGACTCAGCCGGACACTCGGGTACTCTGGGGTGACACAGCAGGACACAGCGGGGACACAGCGGGGTACCCAGAGGGACACAGCAGAGAACACAGAGGGACACAGCGGGACACAGCTGGGGACAGAGGGGACACACCGTGACACAGCGGGACACAGCAGGGGACACAGCAGGGGACAGCGGGGACACACCTGGGGACAACGGGGACACAGAGGGGACACAGAGGGCGACACAGCTAGGACACAGCAGGACACAGCGGGAGACATAGGGTGGACACAGCGGGACACAGCGGGGTACACAGCGGGGGACAGCGGGGACACAGCAGGGGACAAGGGGGACACAGCAGGAAAAAGCGGAATACACAGCGGGGGATACAGCGGGACACAGCAAGGGACAAGCGAGGACACAGTGGGCCACAGCGGGACACAGCGGGGACACAGCGGGGACACAGCGGGGACACAGAGGGGGAAACAGCGGGATAGAGCGGGGACAGAGAGGGAGACACAGCGGCACTCAGCGGGACACAGAGGGGGACACAGCGGGACACAGCGGGGGACACAGTGGGACACAGCAGGACATAGGAGGACACAGTGGGGACACAGCGGGACACAGCAGTGACACAGCGGGACACAGGGGGGACACAGCGGGGGACACAGCGGGACACAGCGGGGGACACAACGAGGACACAGCGGTGTCACTGTTGGGGACACAGCGGGGACGCAGCGGGACATAGCGGGACACAGCTGGACACAGCGCGGGACACAGCGGGAGACAGCAAGGACACACCGAGGTACAAGGGGGACACAGCCGGACACAGCAGGGGACACAGCGGGGGACACCACAGGACACAGCAGGGGACAAGCGAGGACACAACGGGACACAGCGGGGACACAGTTGGGACACAGCGGGGGACACAGCAGGATAGAGCGGGGACACAGAGGGGTACACAGCAGCACTCAGCGGGAAACAGAGGGGGACACAGCAGGACACAGCGGGATCTACAATGGGGAAACAACGGGACACTGCGGCGGGCACAGCGATACACAGTGGGACATAGCGGGGGACACAGCGGGACACAGTGGGGAACACAGCGAGGGACACAGCGGGATACAGCAGGGACACAGTGGGACACAGCGGGAGACACAGCGGGACACAGTGGGGGACACAGTGGGGGACAGCAGGGACACAGCGGGACACAACGGGGGACACAACAGGGACACAGCGGGGACACAGCGGGACACAGCGGGAACACAGCAGGTACACAGCGGGAGAGAGCGCAGACACAGCGTGACACAGCGGGGACACAGCGGATACACAGCTGGACACAGCGGGGACACAGCAGGAGCCTCATCGGGGGACACTGCGGGACACAGCGGGGGACACAGGGGGGACACAGCGGGACACAGCGGGGGACAAAGGGGGGACACAGCGGCACACAGTGGAACACAGCAGGGATACAGCAGGAGACAGCGGGGACACAGCGGGGGACAAGGGGCACACAGCGGGACAAAGCGGGGCACACAGCGGGGGACAAAGCGGGACATAGCGGGACACAGCGGGACACAGTGGGGGACACAGCTGTAGACAGCAAGGACACACCGGGGGACAAGGGGGACACAGCGGGACACAGCGGGGGACACAGCGGGGGACACAACAGGACACAGCAGGGGACAAGCGAGAACACAGCGGGACACACCGGGGACACAGCGTGGACACAGAGGGGGACACAGCGGGATAGAGCGGGGACACAGAGGGGGACACAGCGGCACTCAGCGGGACATAGAGGGGGACATAGCGGGACACAGCGGGCTACACAGTGGGGACACAGCGAGACACAGCGGCGGACAAAGCTATACACATGGGACATAGCGGGGGACACAGCGAGACACATCGGGGGACACAGCGAGGGACATAGCGGGATACAGCAGGGACACAGCAGGACACAGCGTGGAACACAGCGGGACCCAGCGGGGACACAGCGGGGGACACAGCGGGGACACATCGGGACAGAGCGGGACATAGGGGGACACAGCGGGGACACAGCGGGACACAGCGGGGACACAGAGGGACACAACGGGGGCCACAGCGGAGACACAGCGGGACACAGCGGGGACACAGTGAGGGACACAGCGGGACACAGCGGGGACAGTGGGGGACACAGCGGGGGACACAGCGGACAGAGTG
>NW_012309847.1:0-2448 GCF_000151885.1 Dipodomys ordii | reverse complement strand
AATCTTTACTAGCCATACAACGGACAAGGGTCTCATATCTAAAATATACTTGGAACTCAAAAAATTAAACCCCCCAACAACAAATCCCCAAAGAAACAAGTGCCCAATAAATAAGTGGGCGAAAGACTTAAAGAGAAGCTTCTCTGAAGAAGAAAGAAGGATGGCTAATAGACACATGAAGAAATGTTCAACATCCCTATCTATAAAAGAAATGCAAATCAAAACAACATTGAGATATCACCTCACCCCAGATAGAACGGCAAAAATCGAGAACTCTAATAACAACAGATGCTGGAGGGGATGTGGACAGAAAGGAACCTTACTTCATTGTTGGTGGGAATGTAAACTTGTCCAACCACTTTGGAAAGCAGTATGGAGGTTCCTCAAAAGACTTCACATAGAACTCCCCTATGACCCAGCAATCCCACTTTTGGGCATTTACCCAAATGCTTACAAACAAGACCACACTAAAGCTACCACCACAACTATGTTTATTGCAGCATTATTTACCATAGCTAAGATATGGAACCAACCCAGATGCCCCTCAGTAGATGAATGGATCAAGAAAATGTGGTATATATACACAATGGAATTCTATGCCTCCATCAGAAAGAATGACATTGCCCCATTTGTTAGGAAATGGAAAAACTTGGAAAAAATTATATTATGTGAAGTAAGCCAGGCCCAAAGAAACATAGGTCCCATGGTTTTCCCTTATTTGCAATATCTAGTATATGTATGAGTCAAGCGGAAAAGGTCAGATAATGTGATGTTAGGAAAATGAACCTTAGATATGTATTTTAATGTTTTTTTCATGCATGTGTTTCTAACACATTTATAAGATTATTTCTTTGTTGCTTTGTATGTCCCTCCCCCACAGTATAACCCCCGCTTTCACTATATTTGATGTCAGTATAACTTGTGGAGGAGATGGGGAAAAACAAGTCGTTTAAGGATTCAGGTGGACCTGTTGCAACAATGAGAAGTACAAATTGTCATGTCAAAAACGAGCTTTACAATGTAGGGGGGGTGGGTTGGTTGGGGGAGAGGAGGGGGGCTGGGAAGGGATGTGAAGGGTAAACAAAGGAGGAGGCTGCAATGCTTGGTAAGAAATGTTTGCATTATCCTGGCCATGTAATTGTAACCCCTCTGTACAGTATGTCAACAAATAAAATTAAATTAAATTAAAAAAAAAAGAAAAAAGCTGGTAGGGGAAAAACAAAGGAGGAGGCAACAATGCTCGATAGGAAATGTACTCATTACCTTGCTCATGTAACTGTAACTCCTTTGTACACCATTTTTATAATAAAAACATACAAAAAAAGAAGAAAGCTTAAAAATAAGATTGGCTAATTTAATTAGGATTAAAAAAAGATTAACCATCATACATCTACATAATGCCATAGTATTCAAGAGTTAAATGAAGCAAGTTTGTTTTCTCAAATAATTTAAAAGAATGTAGCAATATAGGAAGATACCCAAGACACTATATCTTTGATAAGAACAACTAAACACTAGAAAATAATCAAGTTTATAGTTTTAAAAATTCTGTTGTAGGGATGGAATGTAGCTTAGTAGTAGAGTGCTTGCCTAGCATGCATGAAGCCCTGGATTCAATTCCTCAGTACCACATAAACAGAAAAAGCCAGAAGTGATGCTGTGGCTCAAGTGGTAGAGCACTAGGCTTAAGCTGAAAAGCTCAGGGACAGTGCCTAGGCCCAGAGTTCAAGGCCCAGAGTTCAAGCCCCACAAAAAAATTTAAAAAATAAAATAAAAATGCCATTTTAGCCAGGTGCCAGTAGTTCATGCCTGTAATCCTAACTACTCACGAGGCTGAGATCTGAGGACTGTGGTTTGAAGTCAGCCTGGGCAGAAAAGCCCATGATGCTTTTAGCTCATTAACCACCAAAAAGCAGGAAGCGGAGCTGTGGCTCAAGTGGTAGAGTACCACCCTTTAGAGAACAAGTTCAGGAATAGTGCCCAGGCGCTGAGTTCAAGCCCCAGGACTGGCACACACACAAAAAATACACACTTGTAGGTACCTAGTGTGAACACACAGAACTGAGAAGTCCAGCTGTAGAGCACAGCAGCACACTGATGTCCAATGAGTTCACCAGGCAGCCAGGTCCTGTCACAGTAGACCAAGTGCCTGGTGTTGCGCTCACCCACAATGGACATGCAAACGGTGGCCAAATGATAAAGTTGTACTGTGAGATCCCAATTTAGTTCTGTGCCATGCTTAGAGCTCCTTACTCCCTCACTCGCACAAACCCCATGGAAAAGTTCCTGCCTCCCATGTGCAGCACCATGGAACTTGTATGAGGCATAGACACACACACACACACACACACACGCACGGATGCACACACGCACGCTGAGGGCTGCTGCCCCTACCTACTCTAATGGAGAAAAGTTAGGAAACAAATACAATTAAAATATATAATAAAA
>NW_012309846.1:0-2448 GCF_000151885.1 Dipodomys ordii | reverse complement strand
GCTTCTCCTACTTCTCGTGCTGCTTCTCCTTCTGCGTCTCTTTCTGCTTCTGCTTATCGTTTTGCTCCTCCTACTCCTAATCCTTCTCTTTCGCCTTCTCCGTCTTCTTCTTCTGCTTCTCCTGCTTCTTATGCTTCTCCTGCTTCTCTTTCTGCTTCTCCTTCTGCCTCTGCTTCTCCTTCTGCTTCTGCTTCTGCTCTTCTCCTTCTTCTGTTTCTTTTGCTTCTGTTTCTTCTGCTTCTTCTTCTTCTGTTTCTTCTGATTCTACTTCTGCTTCTCCTTCTTCTCCTCTTTCTGCTTCTACTTCTGCTTCTTCTGATTCTCCTGCTTCTCCTTCGTGTTCTCCTTCTGTTTCTGCTTCTCTTTCTGCTTCTGCTTCTCCTTCTGCTGCTCCTTCTCCTTCTCCTTCTTCTGCTTCTCCCACTGCTTCCGCTTCTGCTTCTTTTGCTTATTCTTTTTCTTCTGCTTCTGCTTCTGCTGCTTCTGCTTCTACTGCTTCTCCTTATGCTTCTCCTTATGCTGCTGCTTCCTCTTCTTCTTCTTCCTCTTCTTCTTCTTCTTCTTCTTCTTCTTCTTCTTCTTCTTCTTCTTCTTCTTCTTCTTCTTCTTCTTCTCTTTCTTCTGCTTCTGCTTCTCTTTCTGCATTCTCTATTGCTTCTCTATCTGCTTCTGCTTCTCCTATTGATTCTGCTGCCCTTACTTCTCCTTCTCCTTCTCCCCTTACTTCTCCTTCTCCTTCTGCTTCTTCTGCTTCTCCTTCTGCATCTTCTTCTGCTTCTTCTTCTGCTTCTTCTTCTGCTTCTGCTTCTCCTTCTGATTCTCCTTCTGCTTCTCCTTCTGCTGCTCCTTGTCCTTCTTCTGCTTCTCCCTCTGATTCTTCTTCTTATGCTTATTCTTTATCTTCTGCTTCTGCTTCTCCTGCTTCTGTTTCTTCTGCTTCTACTTATTCTCCTTATGCTTCTCCTTCAAATTCTCCTTCTCCTTCTCCTTCTCCTTCTTCTTCTTCTTCTTCTTCTTCTTCTTCTTCTTCTTCTTCTTCTTCTTCTTCTTCTTCTTCTTCTTCTTCTTCTTCTTCTTCTTCTTCTCTTTCTTCTGCTTCTTCTTTTCCTGCTTCTTCTGCTTCTACTCCTTCTCTTTCTTCTTCTCATTCTGCTTCTGCTTCTCCTTCTGCTTCTTCTATTGCTTCTGGGACTCTTCCTTCTCCTTCTCCTACTTCTACTTCTCCTTCTGCTTCTGCTTCTTCTGCTTCTCCTGCTTCTCCTTATGCATCTTCTTCTGCTTCTGCTTCTCCTTGTGCTGCTTCTTCTGCTTCTGTTTCTCCTTCTGCTTCTCCTTTTGCTTCTTTTGCTTCTCTTTCTGATTCTCCTTCTCCTTTTGCTTCTGTTTCTCTTTCTCCTTCTTGTTTTCCTGCTTTACCTTCTGCTTCTCCTTCTGCTGTAACTGCTACTGCCTCTGCTTCTTCTGTTTCTTCTGCTTCTCCTTCTGCTTTTGATTCTCTTTCTGCTTCTGCTTCTCCTTCAGCTTCTCATTCTGCTTCTCCAGATTCTGCTTCTTCTGCTTCTCCTGCTTCTCCTTCTGCTTCAGGTTCTGCTTCTGCTTCTTCGGATTCTTATGCTTCTGCTTCTCCTGCTTCTGCTTCTTCTGCTTCCCCTCCTTCTCTTTCTGCTTCTCCTTCTGTTTCTGCTTCTCCTTCTGCTTCTGCTTCTTGTCCTTCTCCTGTTTCTTCTGCTTCTGCTTCTCCTGCTTCTGCTTTTTCTGCTTTTCCTGCTTCTCTTTCTGCTTCTCCTTCTGCTTCTGCTTCTCCTTCGTCTTCTGCTCCTTCTCCTTCTTCTGTTTCTTCTTCTTCTGCTTCTCCCGCTTCTGCTTCTTCTGCTTCTCGTTCTGCTTCTCTTCGTCGGCTTCTCTTTCTACTTCTGCTTCTGCTTCTTCTCTTTAGTTCTTCTCCTTCTGCTTCTGCTTCTTCTGCTTCTCCTGCTTCACCTTCTGCATCTCCTTCTGCTTGTGTTTTTCCTTGTGCTTCTTCTGCTGCTTCTGCTTCTCCTTCTCCTTCTTCTGCTTCTCCGTCTGCTTCTGCTTCTTCTGCTTTTCATAATTCTCTTTCTGCTTCTCCTTCTGCTTCTCCTTTGCTTGTGTTTTTCCTTGTGCTTCTTCTGCTGCTTCTGCTTCTCCTTCTCCTTCTTCTGCTTCTCCGTCTGCTTCTGCTTCTTCTGCTTTTCATAATTCTCTTTCTGCTTCTCCTTCTGTTTCTCCTTTTCCTTCTCGTTCTTCTGCTATTCCTTCTGCTTCTCTTTCTGCTTCTGCATCTTCAGCTTCTTCTGCTACTGCTTCTGCTTCTTCTGTTTCTTCTTCTTCTCCTTCTGCTTTTGCTTCTCTTTCTGCTTCTGCTTCTCCTTCTGGTTCTCCTTCTTCTTCTCCAGATTCTTATTCTTCTGCTTCTCCAGCTTCTCC
>NW_012309845.1:0-2448 GCF_000151885.1 Dipodomys ordii | reverse complement strand
GCGTCGATGTAGAGGAGACATAGCCAGACACAGTTGGGTACACAGCTGGGGACACAAAGGGACACAGCGGGGAACACAGCGAGGACACAGCGGAACACAGCTTGGGACACAGCGAGGACACAGCGGGACACAGCGGGACACAGCGGGGACACAGGGAGGGCACAGCGGGACACAGAGGGGGACACAGAGGGACACAGGGGGGACACAGGGAGGACACAGTGGGACACAGCGGGGACACAGCAGGGACGCACCTGGGGACACAGCGTGGGACACAGCGAGGATACAGTGGGACACAGCGGGACACAGCGGGACACAGCGGGGACACAGCAGTAGACACAGCAGGACCAGGACCCTGTGGGGGACAGAGCGGGACACAGCGGGGACTCACCAGGGGACACAGCGGGGGACAAACTGGGACACCACGGGACACACTGGGACACAGCGGGACACAGCGGGGACACTACGGGAACATAGCAGGACACAGCGGGGTACACAGCGGGACACAGCGGGGGACACAGCGGGGACAGAGCGGGACACAGCTGGGGACAAAACGAGGACACAGCGGGTCACAGCGGGACACAGCGTGGGACAAAGCAGGAGACAGCGGGGGACACAGCAAGGACACAGCTGGACACAACAGGGTACACAGCGGGACACAGCGGGGGACACAGAGGTGTACACAGCGGGACACAATGGAAATACAGCGAGGACACAGCGGGGGACAAAGCGGGACACCACGGGACACAGTGTGACACAGCGGGACACAGCGGGCCACTGCAGGGACACAGCGGGACAAAGCGGGGGACACAGCGGGACACAGCGGGACACAGCGGGGGACACAGCGGGGGACAGCAGGGGGCAGAGAGGGGACACGGCGGGACACAGCGGGGACACTGCCGGACACAGAGGCGACACAGAAGGGACTCAGGGGAGACACAGCAGGGGAAAAAGCAGGACACCCTGGGACACAGTGTGACACAGCGGGACACAGCGGGGACACTGCGGGGCACAGCGGGACAAAGCTGTGGGACACAGAGGGGGACAAGCGGGAGACAGCAGGGGACACAGCGGGGACATAGCGAGGACCCAGCGGAACACAGCGGTGACAGAGCGGGGACTCAGCGGGGGACACAGCGGGGGACAAAGCGGGACACCACATAACATAGCGGGACACAGCGGGAAACAAAGGTGACCCTGCGCGGACACAGCGGGACACAGCGGGGGACACAGCGGAACACAGCGGGACACAGCGGGGGACACACCGGGACACAGAGGGGGACACAGAGGGGTTCACAGCGGGAAACAGCGGGGAACACAGCAAGGACCCAGCGGGACCCAGCGAGACACCGCGTCGATACAGCGGGGACACAGCAGACACAGCGGGGTTCACAGCTGGAGACACAACGGGACACAGCGGGGAACACAGCGAGGGCACAGCTGAAAACAGCGGGGGACACAGCGAGGACACAGCTTGACACAGCGAGTCACAGCGGGACACAGCAGGGACACAGCAGTAGACAAAGCGGGACACAGCTGAGGACACAGCGGGACACAGCCGGGAACACAGGGAGGACACAGTGCGACCCAGCGGGACACATCGTCGATGCAGCGGGGACACAGTGGGACACAGCGGGGTACTCAGCAGGGGACACAACGGGACAAAGTGGGGGACACAGAGAGGACACAGCGGTACACAGCGGGACACAGCGGGGACACTGCGGGAACATAGCGGGACACAGCGGGGTACACAGAGGGACACAGCGGGACACAGCTTGGGACACACCAGGGACACAGAGGGACACAGCGAGGGACACAGCGAGGACACAGCGGGACACAGCGGAACACAGCGGGACACAGCGGGACACAGCGGGGACACAGCAGTAGACACAGTGGGACCCAGTGGGGGACACAGCGGGACACAGCGGGACTCAGCGGGGGACACAGCAGTACACAGCGGGACATAGCGGGACATAGCAGGGACACAGTGGGGGACACAGCGGGACACAGCGAGGGATACAGGGGGGGACACAGCGGGAAACAGTGGGACACAGCGGGGACCACAGTGAGGACACAGCGGGACGCAGAGGGACACAGGCTCTATACAGCTAGGACACAGCGGGACACAGTGGGGTACACAGCTGGGGACACAACGGGACACAGTGGGGGACACAGCGAGGACCTAGCGGAACACAGCGTGGGACACAGTGAGGACACAGCGGGACACAGAGGGGACACACCGGGACACTGAGGGTCACAACAGGGACACAGCGGGACACAGCGGGACACAGCAGAACACAGCGGGGGACACAGCGGGACACAGCGGGGGACACTACAGGGACACAGCGGGACACAGCTGGGGACACAGCGAGGACACAGCGGGACACAGCACGGGAAAATGCGGGACCCAGCGGGGACATAGCCGTGTACACAGCGGGACCCAGCGGGGGA
>NW_012309844.1:0-2448 GCF_000151885.1 Dipodomys ordii | reverse complement strand
GTGTCCTTGCTGTGTCCCCCGCTGTGTCCCGCTTTGTCCCTGCTGTGTACCCCGCTGTGTCCCGCTGTGTCCCCCGCTGTGTCCCGCTGTGTCCCTTGCTGTGTCCCCACTCTGTCACGCTGTGTTTCGCTGTGTCCGGCTGTGTCCTCACTCTGTCTCCTTCAGTGTCCATCTGTGTCACGCTCTGTCCCTTCTGTGTCCCTCTGTGTTCAGCTCTGTCCCCGCTGTGTGTCCGCTGTGTCCCGCTGTGTACCCTTCTGTGTCCAGCTGTGTCCCCTCTGTGTCCCGCTGTGTCCCTTCTCTGTTGCCCGCTGTCCACCGTTGTGTCCCCTGGCTGTGTCCCGCAGTGTCCCCGCTGTGTCCCGCTGTGTCACACTGTGTCCCATGGTGTCCTGCTTTGTCCCCAGCTGTGTCCCCCGCTGAGTACCCTCGGTGTCGTGCTGTGTCCTCGCTGTGTGCCCCGCTGTCTCCCACTTTGTCCCACGCTGTGTCCCACTGTGTCCTCGCTGTGTCCCCCGATGTGTCCTGCTATGTCCCCGCTGTGTCCCAAGCTGTGTCCCGCTGTGTCCCGCTGAGAACCCAACTGTGTCCTGCTATGTTCCCGCAGTGTCCCCGCTGTGTCCCCGCTGTGTCCTGCTGTTTCCTCGATGTGTCCCCCGCTGTGTTCCGTTGTGTCCCCAGCTGTGTACCCCGCTGTGTCCCGCTGTGTCTCCGCTGTATCGACGCTGTGTCCCGCTGTGTCCCGCTGTGTCCCGCTTTGTCCCCCGCTGTGTCCCCCGCTGAGTCCCCGCTGTGTCCCCGCTGTGTCCCGCTCAGTCCTCCCTGTGTCCCCCGCTGTGTCCCGCTGTGTCCCCTGCTGTGTCCCGCTGTGTCTACTGCTGTGTTCCTGCTGTGTCCCGCTGTGTCCCCCTGTGTCCTCACTGTGTCCCACGCTGTGTTCCACTGAGTACTTGCTGTGTCCCCCGATGTGCCCCGTTGTGTCCCCAGCTGTGTACCCCTCTGTGGCCCACTCTGTCCCCGCTGTATCGACGCTGTGTCCCGCTGGGTCCCGCTGTGTCCTCGCTGTGTCCACCGCTGTGTCCCGCTGTGTCCACCGCTCTGTACCGCTGTGTCCCCAGTTGTGTCCCACTGTGTCCCGCTGTGGCCCCCGCTATGTCCCCCGCTGTGTCCCGCTGTGTCCCCCGCTGTCTCCCGCTGTGTCCACTGCTGTGTCCCCGCTGTGTCCCACTTTTTCCCCCGCTGTGTCCCGCTGTGTCCTCGCTGTGTCTCCCGCTGTGTCCCTGCTGTGACCCTCAGTGTCGCGGTGTGTCCCCGCTGTGAACCCCTCTGTGTCCCGCTGTGTCCCGCTCTGTCCCTGCTGTGTCCTGCTGTGTCACGCTGTGTCCCCACTTTGTGCACACTGTGTCCCGCTGTGTATTCCGTTGTGTCAGGCTGTGCCCCCGCTTTGTCCCGCTGTGTCCCCGCAGTGTCCCCGCTGTGTCCCGCTGTGTCACACTGTGTCCCATGGTGTCCTGCTTGGTCCCCAGCTGTGTCCCCCGCTGAGTACCCTCGGTGTCCTGCTGTGTCCTCGCTGTGTGCCCCGCTTTCTCCCACATTGTCCCACGCTGTGTCCCACTGTGTCCTCGCTGTGTTCCCCACTGTGTCCAGCTGTGTCCCCCACTCTGTCTCGCTGTTTCCCGCTGTGTCCCCCGCTGTGTCCCGCTGTGTCCCCGCAGGGTCACCGTTGTTTCGTGCTGTGTCCCGCTGTGTTCCGTGGTGTCCCGCTTTGTCCCCCGCTGTGTCCCCAGCTGAGTCCCCGCTGTGTCTCCGCTGTGTCCCCGTTGTGTCCCGCTGTGTCCTCGCTGTGTCCCCCGCTGTCTCCCGCTCTGTCCCCCGCTGTGTCTCACGCTTTATCCCATCTGTGTCCCACTCTGTCCTGCTGTGTCCCGCTGTGTCCACCACTGTGTCCCTTTGTGTCCCCAGCTGTGTAACCTGCTGTGTAACGCTGTGAATCCCGCTGTATCGAGGCTGTGTCCCGCTGGGTCCCTCTCTGTCCTTGCTCTGTTATTCGTGTTGTCCCTCTCTGTCCTCCACTGTGTCCCCTGCTCTGTCCTACTGTGTCCCCCGCTGTGTCCCGTTTTGTCCCGCTGTGTCCCCCCCTGTGTCTCTGCTGTGTCCCTGCTGTGTCCCCGCTGTGTCACGCTGTGTCCTGCTGTGTCCCGTTGTGTCCTGCTGTAACCCTGCTGAGTCCCCCTGTGTCTGCGCTGTGTCCTGCTGTGTCGTCGCTCTGTCCTCCGCTGTGGCCCGCTGTGTCCTCTGCTGTGTCCCGCTGTGTCACTCTGTGTCCCGCTGTATCCCACTGTGACCCCCTGTTTCCCACTCTGTCCCCCGCTGTGTCTCACGCTTTGTCCCGGCTGTGTCCCACTGTGACCCGCTGTGTCCCGCTGTGCCCACACTGTGTCCCGTTGT
>NW_012309843.1:0-2448 GCF_000151885.1 Dipodomys ordii | reverse complement strand
ACAGTGGGACACAGCACGAAACACAGCGGGACACAGAGGGGTGACACAGAGGGGTACACAGCGGGATACAGCGGGGAACAAAGCGGAACCCAGCGGGACACAGCGTCGATACAGCGGGGACCCAGCGGGACACAGCGGGGACACAGCTGGGGACACAAAGGGACACATCGGGGGACACAGCGAGGACACAGAGGAACACAGCGTGGGAAACAGCGAGGATACAGCGGGACACAGTGGGACACAGCGGGGGACACACCGGAACACAGTGAGGGACAGAGCGTGGGATACAGCGAGACAGAGCGGGGACCAAGCTGGACACAGCGGGTTACACAGCGGGACACAGCGGGGACACAGCAAAGACACAGCGGGACACAGCGCGTCCCAGCAGGGACACAGCGGGACACAGCAGGACACAGCGGGGGACACAGCGGGACACAGCGGGGGACACAGCGAGGACAAAGCGGGACACAGCAGGGGACACAGCGAGGACACAGCTGGACACAGCGGGACACAGCGGGGACACAGCAGGGATACAGCAGGGCACAGCGGGGAACACAGCGGGACACAACGGGACACAGAGGGGGACACAGCAGGACACAGTGGGGGACAGAGCGGGACACAACTGGGAACACACCAAGGACACAGCAGGACACAGCAGGACACAGCATCGATACAGTGGGGACACAGCGTTACACAGCGGGTTACACAGATGGGGACACAATGGGACACATTGGGGGACACAGGGGGAAACAGCGGGACACAGTGGGACACAGCGGGGACAAAGTGTGAGACACAGCGGGGGACAGAGCGGGAGACAGAGAGGGACACAGGGAGGACAAGAGGGACACAGCGGGGACACAGCTGGGACTCAGCGGGGGACAGAGTGGGGGACAAAGCGGGACACCAAGGGACACATTATGACACAGCGGGACACAGCGGGGTACACAGCTGGGGACACAACAGGAAACAGCGGGGGACACAGCGGGACACAGCGGGGACAAACGGGGGACATTGAGGGGGACAGAGCAGGACACCACGGAACACAGCGGGACACAGCGGGAAACAGCGGTGACCCTGCGGGGACACAGTGGGACACAGCGGGGGACACAGCTGGACACAGCAGGGACACAGCGGGGGACACAGCGGGGACACAGCAGGAGACACAGCGAGACACATCCGGGGACACAGAGGGACATAGCCGGACACAGCGGGGTACACAGCGGGACACAGCAGGGGACACAATGGGGGACACAACGGGACAAAGCGGGGGACACAGCGGAGGGCACAGCGGGGACACAGCGAGGACACAGCGGGGCACAGCGGGGGACACAGCCAGACACAGCCAGACACAGTGGGGGACAAAGGTGGGACACAGCGGGGACACAGCGGGACTCAGCGGGGGACACAGCAGTAAACAGCGGGACACAGCTGGATACAGCGCAGGACACAGCGGGACACAGAGGGAGACACAGAGGGGTATACAGTGGGACACAGCTGGGAACACAACGAGGACACAGCGGGACCCAGCAGGACACAGCGTCGATACAGCGGGGACACAGCGGGACGCAGCAGGGTACACAGCTGGGGACACAACGGGACACAGCAGGGGACACAGCGAGGACACAGCAGAACACAGCGTGGGACACAGCGAGGACACAGCGGGACACAGCGGGGACACAGCAGGGACACAGCAGGGACATAGCGGGGGACACAGCGGGACACAACGGGACAAACGGGGGACATTGCAGGGGACAGAGCAGGACACCACGGAACACAGCGGGACACAGCGGGGGACACAGCAGGACACAGCGGGGGACACAGCGGGACACCGCGGGGGAAACAGAGGGACACAGCGGGGACACAGCTAGGACACAGCGGGACACAGCGGGACCCAGATGGGACACAGCGGGACACAGCGGGACACAGCGGGGGGACACAGAAGGACACAGCGGGGGACACAGTGAAGACACAGCGGGACACAGTGGGGGACACAGCGAGGACACAGCGGGACATAGCGGGGGAAACAGCGGGACACAATGGGGACACAGCAGTGGACACAGCGGGACACAGCGGGGGACACAGCGGGACACACGGGGGGACACAGCGGGGCACACAGCGGGACACAGCCGGACACAGCGGGGGACACAGTTGGGACACAGCGGGACACAGCGGAGACACAGCGGGACTCAGCGGGAGACACAGCAGTACACAGCGGGACACAGCGGGACACAGCAGGGGACACAACGGGAAACAGCGGGGGACACAGCGGGACACAGCGGGACACAGCGGGGACAAAGCGGTGGACATAGCGGGGGACAGAGCGGGACACCATGGAACACAGCGGGACACAGCTGGAAACAGCGGTGACCCTGCGGGGATACAGTGGGACTCATCGGGGGACACAGAGGGACACAGCTCGGGTCACAGTGGAACACAGTGTGGGACAGA
>NW_012309842.1:0-2448 GCF_000151885.1 Dipodomys ordii | reverse complement strand
TAGTTCTCAGCACAGCGGGAACAGCGGAACACAGTGGGACACAGCTGGGACAAAGCGTGAGACACAGCGGGGGACAGAGCGGGAGACAGCGGGGGACACAGCGAGGACACAGTGGGACACAGCGGGACACAGCGTCGATACAGCGGGGACACAGTGGGCCACAGCGGGGTACACAGCTTGGGACACAACGGGGCACATCGGGGGACACAGCAGGGACTCAGCGGAACACAGAGTGGGACACAGTGAGGACACAGGGGGACACAGCTGGACACAGAGGGACACAGCAGGAACAAAGCAGTAGACACAGCGGGACACAGCAGGGGACACAGCGGGACACAGCGGGGGACACAGCGAGGACAGAGCTGGACAAGGCGGGGACACAGCGGGAACTCAGCGGGGGACACAGCGGGGGACAAAGCGGGACACCAGGGGACACAGCTGGACACAGCGGGGACAAGGGGGAGACAGAGCGGGACACAGCGAGGACACAGCGGGACACAGCGGGGGACACAGCAGGACACAGCGGGGGACACAGCGAGGACACAGCGGGACACAGCGGGGGACACAGCGAGGACACAGCGGGGACACAGCGGGGGACACTGCGGGACACAGCAGGGAACACAGCGAGGACACAGCGAGACCCAGCGGGACACAGCGTCGATACAGCGGGGATACAGCGTTACACAGTGTGATACACATCTGTGGACACAAGGGGACACAGTGGGGGCACAGCGGGACACAACGGGACACAGTGGGACAAAGCAAGGACAAATCGTGAGACACAGCGAGGGACAGAGCGGGAGACAGCGGGGGACACAGTGAGGACACAGCAGGGCAAGCGGGACACAGCAGGGACAGAGCGGGACACAGCGGGACACAGCGGGGGACACAGCGGGACACAGCGGGGGATGCAGCGAGGACACAGCGGGACAAAGCGGGACAAAGCAGGGGACACAGCCGTGAAACAGCTGGACAAAACGGAGTACACAGCACGCACACAGGGGGACACAGCGGGACACAGCAGGACACAGCAGGGACAGAGCGGGACACAGCTGGGGACACAGCGAGGACACAGCGGGGGACACAGCGGGGGACACAGCGGGACACAGCAAGGAACAGCGTAGATACAGCGGGGACACAGCGTTACACAGCGTGGTACACAGCTGTGGATACAACGGGACACAGTGTGGGCACAGCGGGACACAGCGGGTCACAGTGGGACACAGCAGGGACAAAGCGTGAGACATAGCGGGGGACAGAGTGGGAGACAGCGGGGGACACAGCGGGGACACAGCGGGGACTCAGCGGGGTCACAGCGGGATACAGCGGGACACAGAGTGACACAGCGGGACACAGAAGAGGACACAGCGGGACACAGCGGAGGACAGAGCAACGACACAGCAGGACACAGCGGGGACACAGGGGGACTCAGCAGGGTTACAGCAGGACACAACGGGACACAGCAGGACACAGCGTGACACAGCGGGGACACAGCAGGGACACAGCAGGGACACAGCGGGGGACACAGCGGGACAAAACGGGACACAGCGGGGGACACAGTAGGACAGAGCAGGGGACACAGTGCGGGACAGAGAGGGACAACACGAATAACAGAGCAAGGACAGAGAGGGACCCAGCGGGACACAGCCTCGATACAGCGGGGACACAGCGGGGACACAGCGGGGACTCAGCTGGGGACACAGCGGGGGACAAAGCGGAACACAGCGGGACACAGCGCGAAACAGCGGTGACCCTGCGGGGACACAGCGGGACACAGCGGGGGACACAGCGGGAAACAGCGGTACAGAGTGGGGGACACAGCGGGACACAGCGGGGGACACAGCGAGGACACAGTGGGACACAGCGTGGGACAAAGTGGGAGAAAGCGGGGCACACAGCGAGGACACAGCAGGACACCGAGGGTACTCAGCGGGGGACACAGCTTGGGACAAAGCTGGACACCATGGGACACAGTGTGACACAGCGGGACACAGCGGCGACACTGCGCGGACACAGCGGGACAAAGCGGGGGACACAGCCTGACACAACGGAGTACACAGCGGGACAAAGCAGGCACAAAGTGGGGACACAGCGTGACACAGCAGGACACAGCAGGGACAGAGCGGGACACAGTGGGACACAGAGGGGCCACAGCAGGGACACACTAGGACACTGAGGGTCACAGCAGGGACACAGCGGGACAAAGCGGGACACATCAGGACACAGCGGGGGACACAGCGGGACACAGCAGGGGACACAGCGAGGACACAGCGGGACACAGCGGGAGACACAGCGAGGACACAGCGGGACACAGCGGGCGAAAAAGGGGGACACAGCGGGGACACAGCAGTGGACACAGCGGGAGACAGCGGTGGGACACAGCGCGACACAGCGGGGGACACAGAGGGGCCACAGCGGGACTCAGTGGACACAACTGGGGACCCAGCA
>NW_012309841.1:0-2448 GCF_000151885.1 Dipodomys ordii | reverse complement strand
GCATCTCCTGCTTCTCCTTCTGCTGCAATTTCTGCTTTTCCTGGTGTTTTCTTTCTCCTGCTCCTTCTTCTGCTTCTCTTTCTGCTTCTCCTTCTGTTTCTCCTTCTCCTTCTCCTTCTCGTTCTTCTGCTTTTCCTTCTGCTTCTCCTTCTGCTTCTGCATCTTCTGCTTCTTCTGCTACTGCCTCTGCTTCTTCTGTTTCTTCTGCTTATCCTTCTGCTTCTCCTTCTGCTTTTGCTTCTCTTTCTGCTTCTGCTTCTCCTTCTGCTTCTCCAGATTCTGCTTCTTCTGCTTCTCCTGCTTCTCCTTCTGCTTCAGATTCTGCTTCTGCTTCTTCGGCTTCTTCTGCTTCTGCTTCTCCTGCTGCTGCTTCTTCTGCTTCTCCTGCTTCTCTTTCTGCTTTTCCTTCTGTTTCTGCTTCTCCTTTGCTTCTGCTTCTTCTCCTTCTTTTTCTTCTGCTTCTGCTTCTCCAACTTCTGCTTCTCCTGCTTCTCGTTCTGCTTCTCTTTCTGCTTCTCCTTCTCCTTCTTCTGCTTCTCCTTCTGCTTCTGCTTCTCCTTCTGCTTCTGCTTCAATTTCTCCTTCTGCTGCTCATTCTGCTTCTGCGTCTTCTGTTTCTTCTGCTTCTCTTGCTTCTGCTTCTCCTACTTCTCGTCCTGCTTTTCCTTCTGCGTCTCTTTCTGCTTCAGCTTATCCTTTTGCTTCTCCTACTCCTAATCCTTCTCTTTCGCCTTATCCTTCTTGTCTTCTGCTTGTCCTGGTGCTTCTGCTTCTGCTTATTCTACTATTTCTGTTTCTTCTGCTTCTGCTTCACATTGTGCTTCTTCTGTTTCTCCTTCTGCTTCAAATTCTGCTTCTGCTTCTTTGGCTTCTCCTGTTTCTTCTGCTTCTGCTTCTCCTGCTTCTTCTGCTTCTCCTGCTTCTCTTTCTGCTTCTCCTCCGCCTCTGCTTCTCTTTCTGATTCTGCTTCTCATTCTGCTTCTCCAGATTCTGCTTCTTCTGCTTCTCCTTCTGCTTCAGGTTCTGCTTCTGCTTCTTCGGATTCTTCTGCTTCCTGCTTCTGCTTCTTCTGCTTCCCATCCTTCTCTTTCTGCTTCTCCTTCTGTTTCTGCTTCTCCTTCTGTTTCTGCTTCTTCTCCTTCTTCTGTTTCTTCTGCTTCTGCTTCTCCTGCTTCTGCTTCTCCTGCTTCTCGTTCTGATTCTCTTTCTGCTTCTCCTTCTCCTTCTTCTGCTTCTCCTTCTGCTTCTACTTCTCCTACTGCTTCTGATTCTGCTTCTGCTTCTTCGGCTTCTCCTGTTTCTTCTGCATCTGCTTCTCCTGCTTCTTCTGCTTCTCCTGCTTCTCTTTCTGCTTCTCCTTCGCTTCTGCTTCTGCTTCTGCTCTTCTCCTTCTTCTGTTTCTTTTGCTTCTGTTTCTTCTTCTTCTGTTTCTTCTGATTCTACTTCTGCTTCTCCTTCTTCTCCTCTTTCTGCTTCTTCTGATTCTCCTGCTTCTCCTTCTTGTTCTCCTTCTGTTTCTGCTTCTCTTTCTGCTTCTGCTTCTCCTTCTGCTGCTCCTTCTCCTTCTCCTACTTCTGCTTCTCCCACTGCTTCTGCTTCTTTTGCTTATTCTTTTTCTTCTGCTTCTGCTTCTCCTGCTTCTGCTTCTACCGCTTCTTCTTATGCTTCTCCTTATGCTTCTCCTTATGCTGCTGCTTCGTTTCTTCTTCCTCTTCTTCTTCTTTTTCGTCTTCTTCTTCTTCTTCTCTTTCTTCTGCTTCTGCTTTTCCTGCTTCTTCTGCTTCTACTGTTTCTCTTTCTGCTTCTCTTTCTGCTTCTGCTTCTCCTTCTGCTGCTCCTTCTCCTTCTCCTTCTTCTGCTTCTCCCACTGTTTCTGCTTCTGCTTCTTTTGCTTATTCTTTTTCTTCTGCTTCTGCTTCTCCTTCTTCTGCTTCTTCTGCTTCTACTGCTTCTCCTTATGCTTCTCCTTATGCTTCATCTTCTTCTTCTCCTTCTCCTTCTTCTTCTTCTTCTTCTTCTTCTTCTTCTTCTTCTTCTTCTTCTTCTTCTTCTTCTTCTTCTTCTTCTTCTCTTTCTTCTGCTTCTGCTTTTCCTGCTTCTTCTGCTTCTACTGCTTCTCTTTCTGCTTCTCATTCTGCTTCTGCTTCTCCTTCTGCTTCTCCTATTGCTTCTGCTGCCCTTCCTTCTCCTTCTCCTTCTCCTACTTCTGCTTCTCCTTCTGCTTTTGCTTCTACTGCTTCTCCTGCTTCTCCTTCTGCATCTTCTTCTGCTTCTGCTTCTCCTTCTGCTGCTTCTTCTGCTTCTGCTTCTCCTTCGCTTCTCCTTCTGCTTCTTCTGCTTCTGCTTCTGATTCTCCTTCTGCTTCTGCTTCTGTTTTTCCTTCTCCTTCTCAATTACTTCTGTTTTTCCTTCTGCTTCTCCTTCTGCTTCTGCTGCAACTGCTACTGA
>NW_012309840.1:0-2448 GCF_000151885.1 Dipodomys ordii | reverse complement strand
CCCGCTGTGTCCCAGCTGTGTCCCCGCTGTGTCCTCCTGTGTCCCGCTGTGTCCTCCCTTTGTCCTTCTGTATCCCGCTGTGTCACCGCTGTCACCCGCTGTGTAACCCGCTGTGTCACACGCTGTTCCCCCCGCTGTGTCCCCGCTATGTTCCGCTGTATCCCGTGGTGTCTGACTTTGTGCCCCGCTGTGTCCCCCGCTGTGTCCTGCTCTGTCCCCACTGTGTCCCGCTGTGTCCCGCTGTGTCCCCCACTGTGTCCCGCTGTGTCCAGGTGTGTTTCCCGCTGTGTCCCGCTGTGTATTGCTGTGTACTGGCTGTGTCCCGCTGTGTACCGATGTGTCCCCGCTGTGACCCCGCTGTGTCTCCCTGCTGTCCCCTGCAGTCCCCACTGTGTTCCGCTGTGTCCCCGCTGTGTTCCCGCTGTGTCTCCCTTCTGGCCCCCGCTGTGTCCCCTCTGTGTCCCGCTGTGTCTTCGCTGTGTCCCATGTGCCTTCGCTGTGTCCGGCTGTGTCCCCGCTGTCCCCCGCTGTGTCCATTGCTGTGTCCCCTCTGTGTCCAGCTGTGTCCCGTTTTGTCCCGCTGTGTCCCACTGTGTCCCCGCTTTGTCCCCTGCTCTGTCCCCTCTGTGTCCCGCTGTGTCCCGCTGTGACCCCCGCTGTGTCCCGCTGTGTCCCCTGCTGTGTCCCCCGCTGTGTCCCGCTGTGTCCTTTGCTGTGTCCCCCGCTCTGTACCACTGTGTCCTCGCTGTGTCCCCCGCTGTGTCCCACTGTGTCCCCCGCTGTGTCCCCCACTGTGTCCGCTGTGTCCCCCGCTGTGTCCCGCTGTGTCCCTCTGTGTCCCCGCTGTCCGCGGGTGTGTCACCGCTGTCCCCCGCTGTATCCCACGCTGTGTCCCCCTGTGTCCTCGCTGTGTCTCACTGTGTCCCCGCTGTGTCCCCGCTGTGTCCTCCTGTGTCCCGCTGTGTCCTCGCTGTGTCCTTCTGTATCCCGCTGTGCCCCCTTCTGTTTCCCCGCTGTGTCCCACTGTGTCCCGATGTGTAACCTGCAGTGTCCTGCTGTGTCCCCCGCTGTGTCCCTTTGTGTACCCCACTGTGTCCCGCTGTGTCACCCGTTGTGACCCCCGCTGTGTCCCCCGCTGTGTCCCCACTGTGTGCCGCGGTACCCTGCTGTGTCCCCGGCTGTGTCCCCCGCTGTGTCCCACTCTTTCCCGCTGTGTCCCGCTGTGTCATTGCTGTGTCCCAATTTGTGTCCCGCTGTGTCCTCTCTGTGTCCCCCGCTGTGTCCCGCTGTGTCCCCATGTGTCAAACTGTGTCCTCTCTGTGTATCCCTCTGTGTCCCGCTGTGTCCTCGCTGTTTCCCCCACTGTGTCCCCGCTGTGACCCGCTGTGTCCCTGCTGTGTCCCTGCTGTGTCCCGCTGTGTCCCGGTGTGTCCCCGATGTCCCCGGCTGTGTCCCGTTGTGTCCCCGCTGTGTCCCCGGTGTGTCCCGCTGTGTCCCGGGTGTTTCCCCGCTTTGTACCCGCTGTGTACCGCTGTGTCACCGCTGTACCCCGCTGTGTCCCGTTGTGTCCCCGCTGTCCGCATGTGTGTCCCCGCTGTCCCCCGCTGTGTCCCCCGCTGTGTCCCGCTGTGTCCTCGCTGTGTCCCCCGTTGTGTCCCACAGTGTCCCCCGCTGTGTCCCCCACTGTGTCCCGCTGTGTTCCCCGCTGTGTCCCGCTGTGTCCTGCTGTGTCCCCGCTGTCCGCCGGTGTGTCACCGCTGTCCCCCGCTGTATCCCACGCTGTGTCCCGTTGTGTCCTCGCTGTGTCTCACTGTGTCCCTGCTGTGTCTCCGCTGTGTCCCGCTGTGTCCCTGGTGTGTCCTCGCTGTGTAACCGCTGAGTCCTTCTGTGTCCCCACTGTGTCCCACTGTGTCCCCCGCTGTGTCCCCACTGTGTCCCCGCTGTGTCGTCCTGTGTCCCGCTGTGTCCTCGCTGTGTCCTTCTGTATCCCGCTGTGTCCCCCGCTGGGTCCCCCACTATTTTCCCGTTGTGTCCCCCACTATTTCCACGCTTTGACCCGCTGTGTCCATGCTGTGTCCCCCCCTGTGTCCTGCTGTGTCCCGCTGTGTGTCCCGCTGTATCCCGCTGTGACCCACTGTGTCCCGCTGTGTCCCGGTGTGTGCCTGCTCTCCCCCGGTGTGTCCCCCGCTGTGTCCCGCTGAGTCCACCTCTGTGTCCCTGCTGTGGCCCGCTGTGTCCCGCTGTGTCCCCGCTGTGACCCCACTGTGTCCCGATGTGTACCGCTGTGTCTGCCTCTGTGTACCCTGCTGTTTCCTGCTGTGTTCCCCGCTGTGTCCCGCTGTGTCACAGCTGTGTAACGCTGAGTCCCCCTTAGTGTCCCGCTGTGTCCCCCGATGTGTCCATGCTGTGACCAGGTAGTATCCAGCTGTGTACCCCGATTGTATGCTG
>NW_012309839.1:0-2448 GCF_000151885.1 Dipodomys ordii | reverse complement strand
AGAAGAAGAAGAAGAAGGAGAAGGAGAAGAAGATAGAAGGAGAAGGAGAAGCAGAAGAAGCAGAAGCAGGAGAAGCAGAAGCAGAAGAAAAAGAATAAGCATAAGAAGCAGAATCAGAGGGAGAAGCAGAATAAGGAGAAGGAGCAGCAGAAGGAGAAGCAGAAGGAGAATCAGAAGGAGAAACAGAAGAGGGAGAAGCAGAAGCAGAAGAAGCAGCAGAAGGAGAAGCAGAAGCAGAAGAGGATGCAGAAGGAGAAGCAGGAGAATCAGAAGAAGTAAAAGCAGAAGGAGAAGCAGAAGTAGGAGAAGGAGAAGGAGAAGGAAGGGCAGCAGAAGTAATAGGAGAAGCAGAAGGAGAAGCAGAAGCAGAGTGAGAAGCAGAAAGAGAAGCAGTAGAAGCAGAAGAAGCAGGAAAAGTAGAAGCAGAAGAAAGAGAAGAAGAAGAAGAAGAAGAAGAAGAAAAAGACGAAGAAGAAGACAGAAGAAGAAGAAGAAGAAGAAGAAGAAGAAGAAGAAGAAGAAGAAGCATAAGGAGAAGCATAAGGAGAAGCATAAGGAGAAGCATAAGGAGAAGCAGTAGAAGCAGAAGAAGCAGAAGAAAAAGAATAAGCAAAAGAAGCAGAAGAAGAAGCAGTGGGAGAAGCAGAAGAAGGAGAAGGAGCAGCAGAAGGAGAAGCAGAAGTAGAAAGAGAAGCAGAAACAGAAGGAGAACAAGAAGGAGAAGCAGGAGAATCAGAAGAAGCAGAAGTAGAAGCAGAAAGAGAAGGAGAAGAAGGAGAAGCAGAAGTAGCATCAGAAGAAACAGAAGAAGAAGAAGCAGAAGAAACAGAAGCAAAAGAAACAGAAGAAGGAGAAGAGCAGAAGCAGAAGCAGAAGGAGAAGCAGAAGTAGAAAGAGAAGCAGAAACAGAAGGAGAACAAGAAGGAGAAGCAGGAGAATCAGAAGAAGCAGAAGTAGAAGCAGAAAGAGAAGGAGAAGAAGGAGAAGCAGAAGTAGCATCAGAAGAAACAGAAGAAGAAGAAGCAGAAGAAACAGAAGCAAAAGAAACAGAAGAAGGAGAAGAGCAGAAGCAGAAGCAGAAGGAGAAGTAGAAAGAGAAGCAGAAGAAGCAGGAGAATCAGAAGCAGAAGAAACAGGAGAAGCCGAAGAAGCAGAAGCAGAATCTGAAGCAGAAGGAGAAACAGAAGAAGCACAATCTGAAGCAGAAGCAGAAGAAACAGTAATAGTAGAATAAGCAGAAGCAGAAGCAGCAGGAGAAGCAGAAGAAGAAGACGGAGAAGGAGAGAGAGAAGGATTAGGAGTAGGAGAAGCAAAAGGATAAGCAGAAGCAGAAAGAGACGCAGAAGGAAAAGCAGCACGAGAAGTAGGAGAAGCAGAAGCAGGAGAAACAGAAGACGCAGAAGCAGAATGAGAAGCAGAAGGAGAAATTGAAGCAGAAGCAGAAGGAGAAGCAGAAGCAGAAGGAGAAGCAGAAGAAGGAGAAGGAGAAGGAGAAGCAGAAAGAGAAGCAGAAAGAGAAGCAGAACGAGAAGCAGGAGAAGCAGAAGCAGGAGAAGCATTAGCAGAAGAAAAAGAAGAAGGAGAAGAAGCAGAAGCAGAAGCAGAAACAGAAGGAAAAGCAGGAGAAGCAGAAGAAGCAGAATCTGGAGAAGCAGAAGCAGAAAGAGAAGCAAAAGCAGAAGGAGAAGCAGTAGAAACAGAAGAAGCAGAAGCAGCAGCAGTTGCAGCAGAAGCAGAAGGAAAAGCAGAAGGAAAAGCAGAAGAACGAGAAGGAGAAGGAAAAACAGAAGCAGAAGCAGAAGGAGAATCAGAAGGCGAAGCAGAAGAAGCAGAAGGAGAAGCAGAAGCAGTAAAATAGCAGAAGGAGAAGAAGAAGCAGAAGAAAATGCAGAAGTAGAAGCAGGAGAAACAGAAGAAGCAGAGGCAGTAGCAGAAGAAGCAGAAGATGCAGAAGCAGAAGGAGAAGCGGAAGTAAAAGCAGAAGAACGAGAAGGAGAAGGAGAAACAGAAGGAGAAGCAGAAAGAGAAGCAGAAGAAGGAGCAGCAGAAGTAAAAGCAGCAGTGAGAAGCAGAAGGAGAAGCAGGAGATGCAGAAACAAGAGAAGCAGAAGCAGAAGAAACAGGAGAAGGACAAGAAGCAGAAGCAGAAGGAGAAGCAGAAACAGAAGGAGAAGCAGAAAGAGAAGGAGGGGAAGCAGAAGAAGCAGAAGCAGGAGAAGCAGAAGTATAAGAATCCGTAGAAGCAGAAGCAGAACCTGAAGCAGAAGGAGAAGCAGGAGAAGCAGAAGAAGCAAAATCTGGAGAAGCAGAATGAGAAGCTGAAGTAGAAGCAGAAGCGGAAAGAGAGTCAAAAGCAGAAGGAGAAGCAGAAGAAACAGAAGAAGCAGAAGCAGTAGTAGTTGTAGTAGAAGCAGAAGGAAAAGCAGAAGAATGAGAAGGAGAAGGAAA
>NW_012309838.1:0-2448 GCF_000151885.1 Dipodomys ordii | reverse complement strand
ACAGCGGGCACACAGCGGAGACACAGCGGGACACAGTGGAACACAGCGGGGGACACAGTGAGGACACAGCGGGACACAGCGGAGAACACAGCGAGGACACATTGGGACACAGTGGGGACACAGCGGGACTCAGCGGGGTACACAGCAGTACACAGCGGGACACAGCCGGACACAGCGGGGACACAGCAGGGACACAGTGGGGGACACAGCAGGACACAGAGGGTGGGACACTGAGGGGTACACAGCCGGACACAGCGGGGAACACAGCGAGGACACAGCGGAACACACCGTGGGACAAAGCGTGGACACAGCGGGACACAGCGGGGACACAGCAGTAGACAGAGCAAGACACAGTGTGGGACACAGCGGGACACAGCGGGGGACACAGGGAGGACACAGCGGGACCCAGCGGGACCCAGCGTCGATACAGTGGGGACACAGCGGGACACAGCGAGGTACACAGCGGGACACAGCGGGACACAGCTGGGGACACAGCGGAGACAGAGCGGGACACAGCGGGGGACACAGCGAGGACACAGTGGGACACAGCAGGACACAGCGGGGGACAATGCGGGAGACAGCGGGGGACACAGCAAGGACACAGCAGGACACAGAGGCGACACCGAGGGGACTCAGTGGGGGACACAGCGGGGGACAAAGCGGGAGATCATGGGACACAGTGTGACACAGCGGGACACAGCGGGGACACTGAGGGGACACAGCGGGACAAAGCGGGGGACACAGCGGGACAAAGCGGGACACAGCGGGGGACACAGCGGGGGACAGTGGAGACAGAGAGGGGACACAGCGAGACTCAGCGGTGACACAGCTGGACACAACAGAGTACATAGCGGGACACAGCGGGCACAAAGCGGGGACACAGTGGGACATAGCGGGACACAGCAGGGACAGAGCGGGACAGAGCAGGACACAGCGGGACACAGTGGGGGACACAGCGGGACACAGCGGGGGACACAACGGGGAACATAGCAGGACACAGCGGGGAACACAGCAAGGACACAGAGGGACACAGCGTCGATACAGCGGGGACAGAACGTTACACAGTGTGGTACACAGCTGTGGACAAAACGGGACACAATGAGGGCACAGCGGGGACAAAGCGTGAGACAAGGGGGGGACAGAGCGGGAGACAGCGGGGGACACAGCAGTCACATAGCGGGGACTCAGCGGGGAACAGTGCGGGGGACAAAGCCGGACACCACGGAACACAGGGGGAGACAGTGGGAAACAGAGGTGACCCTGCTGGGGCCTAGCGGGACACAGCCGGGGACACAGAGGAACACAGCGGGACAAAGCGGGGCAAACAGCGGGACACAGTGGGGGACAGAGCGTGGGACATAGCGAGACACAGCGGGGACAAAGCTGGACACAGCAGGGTACACAGAGGGACACAGCGTGACACAGCTGGGGACACAGCGGAGACACAGCGGGACACAGCGGGGGACACAGCAAGGTCACAGCGGGACACAGCAGGACACAGCGGGGGACAAAGCGGGAGACAGCAGGGGACACAGTGAGGACACAGCGGGGGACACGGGGGGGACATACCGGGACACAGCGCGGAACACAGCAAGGACACAGCGGGACCCAGCGGGACACAGCTTCGATACAGCGGGGACACAGCGTTACACAGTGCGGTACACAGCTGTGGACAAAACGGGACACAGTGAGGGCACAGCGGGGACAAAGCGTGAGACAAAGCGGGGGACAGAGCGGGAGACAGTGGGGGACACAGCGAGGACACTGCGTGACACAGCGGTCACACAGCGGGGCTCAGCGGGGGACAGAGCGGGGGACAAAACGGGACACCACGGAACACAGCGGGACACAGAGGGAAACCGATGTGACCCTGCGGGGACCTAGCGGTACACAGCGGGGGACACAGAGGGACACAGGGGGACACAGCGGGGCACACAGCAGGACACAGTGGGGGACAGAGCGTGGGACACAGCGAGACACAGCGGGGACAAAGCTGGACACAGCAGGGTACACAGAGGGACACAGCGGGGACACAGCGGGGAAACAGTGTGACACAGCAGGACACAGCGGGACACAGCGGGGGACTCAGCGAGGACACAGCCGCACACTGCGCGGGACACAGTTTGGTTACTTTCTGGACTCAGCGGGGGACACAGCGGGGGACACAGTGGGGACACTGCTGTGATACATAGCGTGGGGACACAGCTTGGACATAGCGGTACACAGGCGGGGGGACTTCATGGAGGGACTCTGCGGGACACAGCCAGGGGACACATCGAGGACACATTTGTTAACATAGCGGGGACATAGAGGGTACTCAGGGGGAGACATAGTCATTATACTAGCGGGGTCTCTGCCGGGACTCTTTCGGGGTACTCATCTATGGTATCCTGTCGGGGGGGACACAGCATGTACACTATTGGGGTGAATCCCTGAATGGGGTTAACC
>NW_012309837.1:0-2448 GCF_000151885.1 Dipodomys ordii | reverse complement strand
ACTGTGTGCCCGCAGTGTCCCCGCTTTTTCCCGCTGTGTCCCACTCTGTCCCGTGGTGTCTCGCTTTGTCCCCCGCTGTGTCCCCCGCTGAGTCCCCTTTGTGTCCCCCGCTGTGTCCCGCTGTGTCCGCCGCTCTATTCCGTGGTGTCCCATTTGTCCCCCGCTGTGTCCCCCGCTGAGTCCCCGCTTTGTCCCCGCTGTGCCCCGCTGTGTCACGCTGTGTCCCCCACTGTGTCCCGTTGTGTCCCAGCTGTGTACCCCGCTGTGTCCCCCTGTGTTGTCGATGTATCGACGCTGTGTCCTGCTGTGTCCTGCTGTGTCCCCAGCTCTGTCCTCCACTGTGTCCCCGCTGAGTCCCTGCTGTGTCCACGCTATCTCACTGTGTCCCGCTGTTTCCCCCCTGTGTCCAGTTGTGTCCCCAGCTGTGTACAGCGCTGTGTCTTGCTGTGTCCCGCTGTGTCCTGCGCTGTGTCCCGCTGTGTCCCAAGTTGAGTCCCGCTGTGTCCTCGCTGTGTCCCATGCTGTGTCCCTGCTGTGTCGCGCTGTGTACCCTACTGTGTCCAGCTGTCTCCCCGCTGTGTCCCGCTGTGTCCCCGCTGTGTCCCGCTGTGTCCCCGCTGTGTCCCCGCTGTGTCCCTGCTGTGTCCCGCTGTATAACGTGCTGTGTCCAGCTGTCTCCCTGCTGTGTTCCGCTCTGTCCCCCGCTCTGTCCCCTGCTGTGTCCCACTTTGTCCCGCTTTGTCCCGCTGTGTCCCCCACTGTGTCCCGTTGTGTCCCAGCTGTGTACCCTGCTGTGTCCCCCTGAGTCTTCGCTGTATTGACGCTGTGTCCCGCTGTGTCCTGCTGTGTCCCCCGCTCTGTCCTCCGCTGTGTTCCCTGCTGAGTCCTCTCTATGTCCCCGCTGTGTCCCGCTGTCTCCCGCTGTGTCCCCCCTGTGTCCCGTTGTGTCCCCAGTTGTGTACCCCGCTGTGTCATGCTGTGTCCCACTGTGTTCCGCTGTGTCCCGTTGTTTCCTCGCTGTGTCTCCCGCAGGGTCCGGCTGTGTTTTCGCTGTGTCCCGCGCTGCGTCCCGCTGTGTCCCCCACTGTGTCCCACTGTGTCCCGCTGTGTCCCGCTGTGTCCTTGCTGTGTCCCCTGCTGTGTCCCGCTCTGTCCCTCGCTGTGTCCTGCTGTGTCGCGCTCTGTCCCGCTGAGTCCCCGCTGTGTCCCGCTGTTTCCTCACTGTGTCCCATGCTGTGTTCCGCTGTGTTCTCGCTGTGTCCCCCGCTGTGTGCACTGTGTTCCCGCTGTGGCCTCTGCTGTGTCAGGCTGTATCCCACTGTGTCCCCCGCTGTGTCGCGCTGTGTCCCTGCAGTGTCCCCGCTGTGTCCTGCTGTGTCCCGCTGTGTCCCGTGGTGTCCCGTTTTGTCCCCCGCTGTGTCCCCCGCTGAGTCCCCGCTGTGTCCTCGGTGTCTCCCGCTGTGTCTTGCTGTGTACCCCCCTGTGTCCCACTCTGTCCCCCGCTCTGTCCCCCGCTTTGTCCCCGCTGTGTCCCGTTGTGTTCCCGCTGTATCGACACTGTGTCCCGCTGGGTCCTCTGCTTTGTCCCGCTTTGTCCTCGCTGTGTCCCCCGCTGTGACCGCTGTGTCCCGCTGTGTCCCGCTGTGTCCCCACTGTGTCCCCGCTGTGTCCCCGCTGTGTCCCCGCTGAGTCCCTGCTGTGTCCCGCTGTGTACCCTGCTGTGTCCAGCTGTCTCCCAAAAAATGTGTCCCGCTCTGTCCCCCGCTCAGTCCCCTGCTGTTTCCCGCTGTGTCCCGCTGTGTCCCGCTGTGTCCCCCACAGTGTCCCATTGTGTCCCAGCTGTGTACCCCCATGTGTCCCCCTGTGTCTTCGCTGTATCGACGCTGTGTCCCGCTGGGTCCCGCTGTGTCCTCTCTGTGTTCCCCGCTGTATCCCACTGTGTCCCCTTCTCTGTCCTCGGCTGTGTCCCCCACTGAGTCCCCGCTGTGTCCCCGCTGTGTCCCGCTGTGTCCCGTTGTGTCCCCCCAGTGTCCCGTTGTGTCCCCAGCTTTGTAACCCGCTGTGTCCCACTGTGTCCCTGCTATACACACGCTGTGTCCTGCTTTGTCCCGCTGTGTCCCCCGCTGTGTCCCTCTGTGTCCCCGCTGTGTCCCCGCTGTGTCCCGTTGTGTCCACAGCTGTGTACCACGCTGTGTAACGCTGTGTCCCTGCTGTATCGACACTGTGTCCCGCTGGGTCCCGCTGTGTCCTCGCTGTGTTCCCCGCTGTGTCCCGCTGTGTCCCCTACTGTGTCCCCCGCTGTGTTCTCGCTTTGTCCCCCGCTGTGTCCCGCTGTGTCCCGCTGTGCCCCGCTCTGTCCCTGCTGTGTGCCCGCTGTGTCCCGCTGTGTACTCCGATTGTGTCCAGCTGTGTAACCACTGTGTCCCGCTGTGTCCGCTCTCTGTCTGC
>NW_012309836.1:0-2448 GCF_000151885.1 Dipodomys ordii | reverse complement strand
CCGCTGTGTCCCCGATATGTCCCTTTGTGTCCCCAGCTGTGTACTCCGCTGTGTCCCACTGTGTACCCCACTGTGTCCCGCTATGCTCCCGCAGTGTCCCCGCTGTGTCCCGCTGTGTCCTCGCTGTGTCCCCCGCTGTGTCCCTGCTGTGTCCCTGCTGTGTCCCGCTGTGTCCCGCTGTGTCCCGCTGTGTCCTCGATATGTCCCACGCTGTGTTCCGCTTTGTCCCCCGCTGTGTCCCGCTGTGTCCCGCTGTGTCCGCCGCTGTGACCCGCTGTGTCCCGCTGTGTCCCCCGCTATGTCCCCACTGTGTGCCCTCTGTGCCCCGCTGTGTACCCCGCTGTGTCCAGCAGTGTCCCCGCTGTGTCCCGCTTTGTCCCCTCTCTGTCCCCTGCTGTCCCCCACTGTGTCCCCCGCTGTGTTCCCACTGTGTCCCACTGTGTCGCCTGCTTTGTCCCTCTGGGCCCCTGCAGTGTCCCCGCTGTGTCCTACTGTGTCACACTGTGTCCCGTATTGTCCTGCTTTGGCCCCCGCTGTGACCTCGCTGTGTTTCCCTCTGTGTCCCGCTGTGTACCCTTCTGTGTCTCCCGCTGTGTCCCGCTGTGTACCCTGCTGTGTCCAGCTGTGTCCTCACTGTGTCCCCCGCTGTCTCCTGCTTTGTCCCATGCTGTGTCCCGCTGTGACCCGCTGTGTCCCATTGTGTCCCTGCTGTGTCCCGCTGTGTCCCGCTGTGTCCCCGCTGTGTGCCCGCTGTGTCCCGCTGTGTACCCCGCTGTGTCCAGCTGTGTCACCGCTGTGTCTCGCTGTGAGCCACTCTCTGTCTCCGCTGTCCCATGCTGTGTCCCTGTCTGTGTCCCGTTGTGTCCTCACTGTGCCCCCGTTGTGTCCCCCGCTGTGTCCCCCACTATGTCCCGCTGTGTCCTCCGCTGTGTCCCACTGTGTCCTTGCTGTGTCCCAGGCTTTGTGCCGCTGTGTCCTCGCTGTGTCCCCCGCTGTGTCCCGCTGTGTCCCCCGCTGTCCCCCGCTGTGTCCCGCTGTGTCCCGCTGTGTCCCCCGCTTTATCTTCCTGTGTCCCGCAGTGTCCCCGCTGTGTCCGGCTGTGTAACACTGTGTCCCGTGGTGTCCCACTTTGTCCCACGCTGTGTCCCCAGCTGCGTCCCCTCTGTGTCGCCGCTGTGTCCCTCTCTGTCCTCGCTGTGTCCCCCACTGTGTCCCGCTTTGTCTCCCGCTGTGTTCCGCTGTGTCCAGCTGTGTCCTCGCTGTGTCCCCCACTGTGTCCCGTTGTATCCACAGCTGTGTACCACGCTGTGTAACGCTGTGTGCCAGCTGTATCGATGCTGTGTCCCGCTGTGTCCCGCTGGGTCCTCGCTGTGTGCCCCGCTGTGTCCCGCTGTGTCCCCCGCTGTGTCCCCCGCTGTGTCCTCGCTGTGTCCCCCGCTGTGTCCCGCTGTGTCCTCGCTCTGTCCCCCGCTGTGTCCCGCTGTGTCTTCCGCTGGGTCCTCGCTCTGTCCCCCGCTGTGTTCCGCTGTGTCCCCCGCTGTGTCCCGCTGTGTCCCGCTCTGTCCCTGCTATGTCCCGCTGTGTCCCCCTGTGTCCCCCGCTGTGTCCCGCTATGTTCCCGCAGTGTCCCCGCTGTGTCCCACTGTGTTCCGTGGTGTCCCAGTTTGTCCTTCGCTGTGTCCCCATGTGAGTCCCCGCTGTGTCCCGCTGTGTCCCCCACTGGGTCCCGCTGTGTCCACGCAAGGTCACCGCTGTTTCCCGCTGTGACCCGCTGTGTTCCGTGGTGTCCCGCTTTGTCCCCCGCTGTGTCCCCCGCTGAGTCCCCGCTGTGTCCCCCGCTTTGTACCGCTGTGTCCCCGCAGTGTCCCCGCTGTGTCCCGCTGTGTCACACTGTCCCGTGGTGTCCTGCTTTGTCCCCCGCTGTGTCCCCCACTGAGTCCCCTCTGTGTCAAAACTGTGTCCCCTGTGTCCTCGCTGTGTCCCCCGCTGTCTCCCGCTTTGTCCCCCGCTGTATCACGCACCCCACTGTACCGCTGTGTCCTCGCTGTGTCCCCCACTGTGTCCAGCTGTGTCCTCCGTGTATCCCAAGCTGTGTCCCGCTGTGTCCCTCTGTGTCCCCGCTGTGTCCCGCTATGTTCCCGCAGTGTCCTCACTGTGTCCCGCTGTGTCCCGCTTGTCCTCGCGGTGTCCCCCGCTGTGTCCCTTTGTGTCCCCAGCTGTGTACCCCGCTGTGTCCTGCTGGGTCCCCACTGTATCGACGCTGTGTCCTGCTGGGTCCCGCTGTGTCCTTGCTGTGTTCCCCGTTGTGTCCCGCTGTGTCCCCCGCTGTGACCCCGCTGTGTCCCTGCTGTGTCCCTGCTGTGTCGCCTCTGTGTCCCGCTGTGTCCTGCTGTGTCCTCGCTGCGTCCCACGCTGTGTTCTGCTGTGTCCCCCGCTGTGTCTCGCTGT
>NW_012309835.1:0-2448 GCF_000151885.1 Dipodomys ordii | reverse complement strand
CAGCGGGACACAGCGTGGACACAACGAGACAAAGCCGGGGACACAGCGAGGACACTTTGGGACACAGCGGGGACACAGCGGGACAAAGCGAGGGACACAGTGGGACACAGCGGGACACAGCGGGTGACACAGCGGGACACAGCGGGACATAGTGGGACACAGCTGGGGACACCACGGTGACACAGTGGGACACAGAGTGGGACACAGCGAGGACACAGTGGGACACAGCGGGGTACACATCATGACACAGCGGGGACACAGCGGGGGACACAGGAGGACACAGCGGGACACAGCGTGCACACAGCGAGACACAGCGGGGGACACAGCCAGGACACATTGGGACACAGCGGGGACACAGCCGGACACAGCAGGTGACACAGCGGGACACAGCGGGACATAGTGGGACACGGCTTTGGACACCGCGGTTACACAGTGGGACACAGAGTGGGACACAGCGAGGACACAGCGGGACACAGCGGAGTACACATCGTGACACAGCGGGGACACAGCGGGGGACATAGGAGGACACAGCGGGACACAGCGTGGACACAGCGAGACACAGCGGGGGACACAGCGAGGACACATTGGGACACAGCAGGGACACAGCGGGACAAAGCGGGGGACACAGTGGGACACAGCGGGACACAGCGGGTGACACAGCGGGACACAGCCGGGGACACGGCGAGGACACTGCGGGACACTGCGGGACACACAGGGGGTACAAAGAGGGACAGCGGGGGACACAGCGAAGACACAGCGGGACACAGCGGGAACACAGCGGGACTCAGCGGGGGACACAGCGGGATAGAGTGGGACACAGCAGGGACACAGCAGGGACACAGCGGGGTACACACTGGGACAGAGCAGGGGATACAGCAGGGGACACAGAGGGACACAGCGGGACACAGCGGGGACACAGCAGGGACACAGCGGGACACAGCGGGGGACACAGCAAGGACACATTGGGACACAGCGGGGACACAGCGGGACTCAGCTGGGGACAAAGCAGTTCACAGCGGCACACAGTGAGACACAGCGGGGGACACAGTGAGACAGAGCAGGGGACACAGCAGAGGACACAGAGGGACACAGCGGGACACAGCGGGGGACACAGGGGGGACAGAGTGGGACACAGGGGGGGACAGAGCGAGGACACATTGGGACACAGCGGGGACACAGCGGGATTCAGCGGGGGACACAGCAGTACACAGCAGGACACAGAGGGACACAGCGGGGCACAGCAGGGACACAGCGGGGGACAGAGTGGGAGACAGCGGGGGACACAGCGGTGACACAGTGGGGCACAGCGTGGGACACAGCGAGGACACAGCGGGACACAGCGGGACACAGAGGGGAACACAACGCGACAGAGAGGGGGATAGATCTAGGGACACAGAGGGACACAGCGGTGACACAGCTGGACACAGCGGGGTACACATCGGGACACAGCGGGTACATAGCAGGGGACACAGAGGGACACAGCGGGGGACACAGCGAGGACACAATGGAACCCAGCGGGACACAGCGTCAATACAATGGGGACACAGCGTTACACAGCGGGGTACACAGCTGGGGACACAAAGGAACACAGTGGGGGACACAGCGGGACACACCGGGACACAGCGGGGACAAAGCGTGAGACACAGCGGGGGACAGAGCAGGAGACAGAGGCAGACACAGCGAAGACACAGCGGGACACAGCGGGGGACACAGCGGGACACAGCGGGGGACACAGAGGGGTACACAGGGGGACACAGTGGGGGACAAAGCAGGACAAGGCCGGGGACACAGCGAGGACACTGCGGGACACTGCGAGAGACACAGCGAGGGCACAGCGGGACACTGCGGAACACAGCGGAACACAGCAGGGACACAGCAGGGGACACGGGGGGACAAAGCGGGACACAGCGGAGGACACAGCGATGACAAAGCGGGACACAGCGGGGACACAGCGGGACTCAGCAGGGTCATAGCGTGACACAGGTGGACACAGCGGGACACAGCGGGGTACACAGCAGGACACAGCGGGGGACACAGGGGGTACAAAGCGGGAATCAGCGGTGGACACAGCGAGGACACAGCGGGACACAGCGGGGACACAGCGGGACTCAGCGGTGGACACAGCAGGACACAGCGGGACACAGCGGGGGACACAAGGGACAGAGCGGGGGATACAGCACGGGACACAGAGGTACACAGCGGCACACAGTGGGGGACAGAGGGGGGACACAGTGGGACACAGCAGGGGGACACAGCAGTACACAGCGGGACACAGCCGGACACAGCAGGGCACAGAAGGGACACAGCGGGGGACAGAGCGGGACACAGCGGGACACAGCGGGACACATCGGGGGACACAGCGGTGACACAGTGGGGCACAGCGTGGACACAGCGGGACACAGCGGTACACAGAGGGTAACACATCACGACATAGAGGGGGACAGATCT
>NW_012309834.1:0-2448 GCF_000151885.1 Dipodomys ordii | reverse complement strand
GGGACACAGCCGGGGAAATAGCGAGGACACATCGGGGAATCAGCAGGGACACAGCGGGGGACACAGCGGGAAAAATCGGAGACAGAGCGGGGACACAACGGGGTACACAGCTGGACACAGCGGGGGACACAGCGAGACACAGCGGAGACACAGCTGGACACAGCGGGGAACACAGCGGGACACAGCGGGGGACCCAGCGGGGGACCCAGCGGGACACAGCGGGTACAGAGATGGACATAGCGGGGACACAGCGGGGATACAGCGGGGACACAGGGGGACACAGCGGGGACAAAGCGGGACACAGCGGGGACACAGCTGGACACAGCGGGGTACACAGTGGGACACAGCGGGGACAAAGCGGGAACACAACTGGACACAGTGGAGTACACAGAGGGACACAGCGGGGACACAGCGGGACACAGCGGACACAGAGCAGCGGACACAGTAAGGGATACAGCGGGATACACATTGGGGGACACAGCAGTGGACACAGCTGGGGAAACAGCGGGACACAGCGGGGACACAGCGGGACACAGCGGGGCATAGCGGAGGACACAGCGGGACACAGCGGGACACATCGGGGGACTCAGCGGGGGACAGCAAGGATAATCCGGGGTACAGTGGGGACACAGCGGGGAAACAGCGGAGGACACAGTGGGACACAGTGGGGGACACAGCTTTGGACACAGCGGGGGACACAGCGGGACACAGCGGGGGACACCACGAGGACACAGCGGGACACAGCAGGACATTGTGGGGACACCGCGGGTACACAGCGGGGGACACAGCAAGGACACTGCAGGAAACAGGGGGACACAGCGGGATATAGCGGGACACAACGGGGACACAGCGGGAGACACAGCGGGACACAGCGTGGGACACAACGGGGACAGAGCGGGGACACTGCGGGACACAGCGGCGACACAGCGGGGACACAGTGGGACACAGAGGGACACAGTGGGGAGACAGCGGGACACATGGGGGGAAACAGCGAGACACAGTGGGGGACACAGCGAGGAAACAGCGGAACACAGCGGGGACACAGCGGGGGAGAAAGCGGAACACAGCGAGGAGACAGCTGGACACAGCGTGGACACATCGAGACACAGCGTGGGACTCAGCAGGGGATAGAGTGAGACACAGCGGGACACAGCGTGGACACATCGAGACACAGCGTGGGACTCAGCAGGGGATACAGCGGGACACAGCGGGAAACAGCGGGGGACACAGCGGGACACAGCAGGGGACACAGCGGGACACAGCGGGGGACACAGCGAGGACACAGCGGGACACAGCGGGACACAGCGGGGTCACAGCGGGACACAGTGGGGGACACAGCGGGACACAGCGGGGGACAGAGCGGGCGACACAGCGGGACACAGCGGGGGACAGCGGGGACACAGCGGGACACAGCGTGGACACAGCGGTGGACAGCTGGGAAAACACGGGACACAGCGGGAACACAGCGCGGGACAAAGCGGGGGACACAGCAGGTTACACAGCGGGACACAGCCGGGGAAATAGCGAGGACACAGCGGGACACAGCGGGGTCACAGCGGGACACAGCGGGGGACACAGCGGGACACAGCGGGGGACACAGCGAGGACACAGCGGGACACAGCAGGAAACAGGGGGACACAGCGGGATACAGCGGGACACAACGGGGACACAGCGGGGGACACAGCGGGACACAGCGGGGGACACAACGGGGACACAGCGGGACACAGCGGGGGACACAGCGAGGATACATTGGGACACAGCGGGAACACATCGGGACTCAGTTTGGGACACAGCAGTACACAATAGGACACAGCGGGACACAGCAATGGGAACAGAGGGGTACACAGCGGGACACAGCGGGGAACACAGCGAGGAAACAGCAGGACCCAGCGGGACACAGCATCGATACAGCGGGGCCACAGTGGGACCCAGCGGGGTACACAGCTGGGGACACAACGGGACACAGCGGGGGACACAGCGAGGACACAGTGGGATACAGCGAGACACAGATGGACACAGCGTGGACATAGCAGTGGACACAGCGGGACACAGCAGGGGACACAGCGGGACACAGCGGGGAACACAGGGAGGACACAGCGGGACCTAGCGGGTCATAGCGTCGATAAAGCGGGGACACAGCGGGACACAGCGGGGTACACAGCTGGGGACACAACGGGACACAGCGGGGGACACAGCGAGGACACAGCGGGACACAGCGGGACACAGCAGGGACACTGTGGGAACATAGCGGGACACAGGGGGGTACACAGCGGGACACAGCGTGGGACAAAGCGAGAGACAGAGTGGACACAGCGAGGACACAGCGGGACACAGCGGCGACACAGAGGGGACTCAGCGGGGTACACAGCATGTGACAAAGCAGGACACCATGGGACACAGTGTGACACAGCGGGACACAGCGGGGGACACAGCAAGGACACAGCGGGA
>NW_012309833.1:0-2448 GCF_000151885.1 Dipodomys ordii | reverse complement strand
GCAGAAGAAGCAGAAGCAAAAGGAGAAGCTTTAGAAGGAGAAGGAGAAGCAGAAGAAGAAGCATAAGGACAAGCACAAGCAGAAGGAGATGCAGAAGGAGAAGCAGGAGAAACAGAAGAAGCAGAAGCTGAAGGAGAAGAAGAAGGAGAAGAATCAGAAGAAGAGAAGCAGAAATAGAAAGAGAAGCCGACGAAGAGAAGCAGAAAGAGAAGCAGGGGAAGCAGAAGAAGCAGAAGCGGGAGAAGCAGAAGAAGAAGAAGAAGGAGAAGGAGCAGAAGGAGAAGCAGAAGGAGAAGCAGAAAGAAAAGCAGGAAAAGCAGAAGAAGCAAAAGCAGGAGAAGCAGAAGCAGAAAACAGGAGAAGGACAAGAAGCAGAAGCAGAAGGAGAAGCAGAAACAGAAGGAGAAGAAGAAAGAGAAAGAGGGGAAGCAGAAGAAGCAGAAGCAAGAGTAGCAGAAGCATAAGAATCCGAAGAAGCAGAAGCAGAACCTGAAGCAGAAGGAGAAGCAGGAGAAGGAGAAGAAGCAGAATCTGGAGAAGCAGAATGAGAAGCTGAAGTAGAAGCAGAAGCAGAAGCAGAAAGAGAATCAAAAGCAGAAGGAGAAGCAGAAGAAACAGAAGAAGCAGAAGCAGTAGCAGTTGCAGCAGAAGCAGAAGGAGAAGCAGAAGGAAAAGCCGAAGAACGAGAAGGATAAGGAGAAACAGAAGGAAAAGCAGAAGGAGAATCAGAAGGAGAAGCAGAAGAAGCACAAGGAGAAGCAGAAGGAGAAACAGAAGCAGAAGAAGCAGCAGAAGGAGAAGCAGAAGCAGAAGAAGATGCATAAGGAGAAGCAGGAGAATCAGAAGAAGCAGAAGCAGAAGGAGAAGTAGAAGTAGGAGAAGGAGAAGGAAGAGCCGCAGAAGCAATAGGAGAAGCAGAATGAGTAGCAGAAGCAGAATGAGAAGCAGAAAGAGAAGCAGTAGAATCAGAAGAAGCAGTAAAAGGAGAAGCAGCAGAAGGAGAAGAAGAAGAAGAAGAAGAAGAAGAAGAAGAAGAAGAAGAAGAAGAAGAAGAAGAAGAAGAAGAAGAAGAAGAAGAAGAAGAAGAAGAAGAAGAAGAAGAAGAAGAAGAAGGAGAAGGAGAAGGAGAAGCATAAGGAGAAGAAACAGAAGAAGAAGAAGAAGAAGAAGAAGAAGAAGAAGAAGAAGAAGAAGAAGAAGAAGAAGAAGAAGAAGAAGAAGAAGAAGAAGAAGAAGAAGCATAAGTAGAAGCAGAAGCAGAAGAAGAAGAAGAAGAATCAGAGGGAGAAGCAGAAGAAGGAGAAGGAGCAGCAGAAAGAGAAGTAGAAGGAGAATCAGAAGGAGAAGCAGAAGAAGGAGTAGCAGAAGCAGAAGAAGCAGCAAAAGGAGAAGCAGAAGCAGAAAAAGATGCAGAACGAGAAGCAGGAGAAGCAGAAGAAGCAGAAGCAGAAGGAGAAGCAGAAGTAGGAGAAGGAGAAGGAGAAGGAAGTGCAACAGAAGCAATAGGAGAAGCAGAAGGAGAAGGAGAATGAGAAGCAGAAAGATACACAGTAGAAGCAGAAGAAGCAGGAAAAGCAGAAGCAGAAGAAAGAGAAGAAGAAGAAGAAGAAGAAGAAGAAAAAGAAGAAGAAGAAGAGGAAGAAGAAGAAGAAGCAGCAGCATAAGGAGACGTATAAGGAGAAGCATAAGGAGAAGCAGTACAAGCAGAAGCAGGAGAAGCAGAAGCAGAAGAAAAAGAATAAGCAAAAGAAGCAGAAGCCGAAGCAGTGGGAGAAGCAGAAGAAGGAGAAGGAGAAGTAGCAGCAGAAGCAGAAGCAGAAGCAGAAAGAGAAGCAGAAACAGAAGGAGAACAAGAAGGAGAATCAGAAGAAGCAGAAATAGAAGCAGAAAGAGGAGAAGAAGGAGAAGCAGAAGTAGAATCAGAAGAAACAGAAGAAGAAGAAGCAGAAGAAACAGAAGCAAAAGAAACAGAAGAAGGAGAAGAGCAGAAGCAGAAGCAGAAGGAGAAGCAGAAGCGAAGGGGAAGCAGAAAGAGAAGCAGGAGAAGCAGAAGAAGCAGGAGAAGCAGATGCAAAAGAAAAAGGAGAAGCCGAAGAAGCAGAAGCAGAATCAGAAGCAGAAGGAGAAACAGAAGAAGCACAATCTGCAGCAGAAGCAGAAGAAACAGAAATAGTAGAATAAGCTGAAGCAGAAGCACCAGGAGAAGCACAAGAAGAAGAAGGAGAAGGCGAAAGAGAAGGATTAGGAATAGGAGAAGCAAAAGGATAAGCAGAAGCAGAAAGAGACGCAGAAGGAGAAGCAGCACGAGAAGTATGAGAAGCAGATGCAGAAGAAAGAGAAGATGAAGAAGAAGACGAGGACGAAAATGATATGTTGATGAGGAAGAAGAAGAAGAAGCAGCAGCATAATGAGACGTATAAGGAGAAGCATATGGAGAAGCAGTACAGC
>NW_012309832.1:0-2448 GCF_000151885.1 Dipodomys ordii | reverse complement strand
CTTTGTGTCCCGCTGTGTCCCCCATGTGTTCCCCACTGTGTCCCGCAGTGTCCCCCGCTGAGGCCCATGCTGTGTTCCCGCTGTGTCCGGCTGTGTTCCCCGCTGTGTCCCCTGCTGTGTCCCGCTGTGTCCCCGCTGTGTCCCCCTCTGTGTCTCCGCTGTGTCCCCGTTGTCCCCAGGTGTGTACCCCCTGTCCCCTTCTGTGTCACGGTGTGTCCCGTTGTGTCCCCGCTGTGTCCCCGATGTGTCCCACTGTGTCCCCGCTGTGTCCCGCTATGTCCAGCTGTGTTACCCGCTCTGTCCACCGCTATGTCCCCCGCTGTATCCCCGCTGTGTCCTCTGCTGTGTCCCCGCTGTGTCCTCCGCTGTGTCCCCCGCTGTGTCCCACTGTGTCCCCCGCTGTGTCCCACTGTGTCCCGCTGTGTCCCCCGCTGTGTCCTCCGCTGTGTCCTGCTGTGTCCCCCCTGTGTCCCCCGCTGTGTCCCGCAGTGTCCCCAGATGTGTCCCCCGCTGTGTTCCCGCTGTGTCCTGCTGTGTCCCCGCTGTGTCCCCCTCTGTGTCCCCGCTGTGTCCCCGTTGTCCCCAGGTGTGTCCCCGCTGTCCCCCGCTGTGTCCACCGCTGTGTCCCTCTGTGTCCCTGCTGTGTCCCAGATGTGTCCCGCTGTGTCCCCGCTGTGTCCCGCTGTGTCCCCTCTGTGTCCCCGCTGTGTCCCGCTGTGTCACGCTGTGTTCCCGCTTTGTTCCCCCTGTGTCCCCGCTGTGTCCCCTCTGTGTCCTCGTTTTGTCCCACTATGTCCTCGCTGTGTCCCCCGCTGTCCCCCGCTGTGACCCGCTGTGTTCCGCTCTGTCCCCCTTTGTGTCTCTCTGTGTCCACCGCTGTGTCCCCGCTGTGTCCCCGCTGTGTCCCCCGCTGTGTCCGCTGTGTCCCCGCTGTGTCCCCCGCTGTGTCTCGCTGTGTTCCGATCTGTCCCGCTTTGTGGCTCTCTGTGTCCACCGCTGTGTCCCCGCTGTGTCCCCGCTGTGTCCCGCTGTTTCCTCGCTTGTCCCCTGCTGTGTCCCGGTGTGTCCCACGCTGTGTCCCCTGCTTTTCTTGCTGTGTCCCCATTTTCCCCAGGTGTGTCTCCGCTGTCCCCTTCTTTGTCCCCCACTGTGTCCCGCTGTGTCCCATCTGCCCCCGCTGTATCCCGCTGTGTCCCTCTGTGTTCTCCGCTGTGTCCCTCTGGGTCCCCCGCTGTGGCTCCGCTCTGTCCCAATGTGTCCCCGCTGTGTCCCGCCGTGTAACCGCAGTGTAGTTGCTGTGTCCCGCTGAGTCCCTGCTGTGTCCCGCTGTGTCCAGCTGTGTCCCCCTCTGTATCCCCGCTGTGTCCCCCGCTGTGTCCCTGCTGTGTCACCGCTCTGTCCCGTTGTGTCCCCCGCTGTGTCCCCCACTGTGTCCCCGCTGTGTCCCCACTGTGTCCCTCGCTGTGTCCCCGCTGTGTCCCGCTGTGTCCCCGCTGTGTCCCCCGTTGTGTCCCTCTGTGTCCCCGCTGTGTCCCGCTGTGTCCCGCTGTGTTCCCCTATGTCCCGCTGTGTCCCTCTGTGTCCCAGCTGTGTCCCCGGCTCTGTTCACCGCTGTGTCCCGCTGTGTCCCACGCTGTGTCCCGCTGTGTCCCTGCTGTATCCCGCTAGGTCCCTAGCTGTGTTCCCCGCTGTGTCCCGCTGTGTCCCCCACTATGTCCCGCTGTGTATCGCTTTTCCGCCGCTGTGTCTCGCTGTGTCCCCGCTGTGTCCCGCTGTGTCCCCCTCTGTGTCCCGCGGAGGGCCGCTGTGTCCCCCTCTGTGTCCCCGCTCTATCCCGCTGTGTCCCCCTCTGTGTCCACTCTGTGTCCCCGCTGTTTCCCGCTGTGTTCTCGCTTGTCCCCTGCTGTGTCCTGTTGTGTCCCCCGCTGTGTCCTCCGCTGTGTCCCGCTGTGTCCCCCTTGTCCCCCGGTGTGTCCTTGCTGTCTCCAGCTGTGTCCCCCGCTTTGTCCCGCTGTGTCCCGCTATGTCCTGCTGTGTCCCCGCTGTGTCCCCCACTGTGATACCGCTGTTTCGCCGTTGTGTCCCCCGCTGTGTCCCTGATGTGTCCCCGCTGTGTCCCACTGTGTCCCGCTGTGTACTGCTGTGTCCCCCGCTGAGTCCCGCTGTGTCCCTGCTGTGTCCCAATGTGTCCTCGTGTCCCCCGCTGTGTCCCGCTGTGTCTCCCCTGTGTATCACACTGTGTCCCGCTGTGTCCCGCTGTGGCCCCTGGTGTGTCCCCCGCTGTGTCCCGCTGTGTCCCCTGCTGTGTCCCGCTGTTACCTCACTGTGTCCCGCTGTGTCTCCCCCTTGTCCCCTGCTGTGTCCTCGCTGTGTCCCCCGCTGTGTCCCGCTGTGCCCTGCTGTGTCCTCTCTGTGTCCCACTCTGTAATCCGCTGTGTCCTCGCTGTA
>NW_012309831.1:0-2448 GCF_000151885.1 Dipodomys ordii | reverse complement strand
AGCGGGGACAAAGCGTGGGACAGCATGGAGACACAGTCTTGGACACAACGGGACACAGCGGGGACACAGCGGGGACACAGAGGGACACAGCAGGGGACATAGAGGCGGACAAAGCGGGACACAGCGGGACACAGCGGGACACAGCTGGGGACACAGCGGCGACACAGCGGGACACAGCGGGGACACAGCGGGGGACAAAGCGTGGACATAGCGGGACACAACGGGGGACACAGCGAGGACACAGCGGGATACATTGGGGGACACAGCGGGAGACAGCGGGACAAAACGGGACACAGCGGGACACTGCGGGGGACAGCGGGGATACAGCGGGGACACAGCAGTGACACAGTGGAACAGAGCGGGGACACATCGGGACACAGTGGGACACAGCTGGACAAGGGGGAGACACAACGGGACACAGCGGGGACAGAGCGGGACACAGAGGGGGACAAAGCGGGAGACACAGCGGGACACAGCGGGGACAGAGCGGGGACATAGCGGGGACACAGCGGGGACTCAGCAATGACACAGCGGGGGACACTGCGGGACACGAAGGGAAAAACAGCGGGGGACAAAGAGGCAGACACAGCGGGACGCAGCGGGACACATCGGGGACACAGCAGGGACACAGCGGGACACAGCGGGGACCCAGCGGGGCACAGCTGGACACAGTGGGGACAAAGTGAGAACAGAGCGGGACACAGCGTCGACTCAGCGAGGACACAGCAGGACACAGCGGGGGAGAGCAGGGACACAGAGGGACACAGCGGGACACAGCAGGGACGCAGCGAGGACACAGCGGGACACAGCGGGGCCAAGGCAGTGGACAAAACGGGACACAGTGGGAGACACAGTGGGACACAGCGGGACACAGAGCGACACAGCGGAGACATAGCGGGGGACACAGCGAGAACACAGCAGGACACACAATGTACACATCGGGGGACAGAGGGAAACAGCGGGACACAGCGGGACACAGCGGGGACACAGCGGGAACAAAGCGTGGGACAGCAGGGAGACACAGCGGGACACAGTGGGAAACAGAGGGACACAGCGGTGGACAGCCGGGGCACAGCGGGACACAGCGGGGACACAGCGGGGACAAAGACGGGGACAGCAGGGAGACACAGCGGGACACAGTGGGACACAGCTGGGACACATGGGTACACAGCGGGACAGAGCAGGGACACAGCGGGACACAGTGGGACACAGCTGGACACAGCGGGAGACACAACGGGACACAGCGGGGACAGAGCGGGACACAGAGGGGGACAAGGCGGGAGACACAGCGGGACACAGCGGGGACACAGCGGGACACTGCGGGACACAGTGGGGACAGAGCGGGACACAGCGGGGATACAGCGGAGGACACAGCGGGGTACAAAGCGAGACACCACGGGACACAGCGGGACACAGCGGGGACACAGCGGGGACACAGTGGGGAGTCAGCAATGACACAGCGGGGGACAGTTCGGGACACGGGGGAGGACACAGCGGGGGACAAAGAGGTGGACACAGCGGGACACAGCGGGACACATCGGGGACACAGTAGGGACACGGCGGGACACAGTGGGGCCAACGCAGTGGACACAACTGGACACCGTGGGAGACACAGTGGGACACAGCGGGACACAGCGGGGACACAGCGGGACAAAGCGGGACACAGCGGGGCCAAGGCAGTGGACACAACGGGACACCGTGGGAGACAATGGGACACAGCGGGACACAGCGCGACACAGCGGAGACATAGCGGGGGACACAGCGAGGACACAGCGGGACACACAATGTACACATCGGGGGACAGCGGGGACACAGCGGGACACAGCGGGACACAGCGGGGACACAGCGGGGACAAAGCATGGGAGAGCAGGGAGACACAGCGGGAAACAGCGGGACACAGCGGGACACAGCCGGACACAGCCGGACACAGTGGGACTCAGCGGAGGACATAGAGGCGGAGACAGCGGGACACAGCGGGACAGAGCGGAACACAGCGGGGACACAGCGGGACACAGCGGGGACACAGCGGGGACACAGCGGGACACAGCGGGACACAGTGGGACTCAGCGGGGGACACAGCGGGACATAGCGGGGACACAGCGGGGGACACAGCGCGGACATAGCGGGACACAACGGGGGACACAGCGAGGACATAGCGGGATACAGCGGGAGACACAGCGGGACACAGCAGGACACATCGCAGACACAGCGGGGACACAGCGGGACACAGCAGGGACACAGCGGGATACAGCCCGGGACAGAGCGGGACACAGCATGGACACAGAGGGACACAGCGGGAAACAGCGGTGACAAAGCAGGGACAAAGCAGGACACAGCGGGGACACAGCGGGACACAGCAGGACACAGCGGGACACAGTGGGACACAGCGGGGACACAGAGAGGACACAGCAAGGACACTGCAGGGGACAGAGCCCGGACACAGCGGGA
>NW_012309830.1:0-2448 GCF_000151885.1 Dipodomys ordii | reverse complement strand
GACAACGCGTGGGACACATAGGGACACAGCGGGGGACACAGTGGGGGACACAGCGGGACCCAGCGGGGACCCAGCAGTGGACACAGCGGGACACAGCGGGGGACAAAGCAGCACACCACGGAACACAGCAGGACACAGCGTGAAACAGCGGTGAACCTGCGGGGACACAGCGGGACACAGCGGGGGACACAGCAGCACACAGCGGGACACAGCGGGGGACACAGCCGGGACACAGTGGGACACAGTAGGACACAGCGTGGCGCAAAGCGGGAGACAGCGGAGGACACAGCGAGGACACAGCTGGACACAGCGGGGACACAGAGGGGACTCAGCAGGGGACATATAGGGGAAAAAGCGGGACACCACGTTACACAGTAGGACACAGCGGGACACAGCCTGGACACTGCGGGACACAGCCGGGGGACACAGCGGTGGACAGCGGGGGAAAGACAAGGGACACAGCGGGACACAGAGGGGACACAACTGGACACAGAAGGGTACACAGCGGGGCACAGCGGACACACAACAGGGACAGAGTTGGACACAGAGGGACACAGAGGGGACAGAGCATGACACAGCGGGACACAGCGGGACACAGCAGAGGACTCAGTGGGACACAGCGGGGGACAAAGGGAGGACACAGCTGGACACTGAGGGAGACAGAGCGAGGACACAGCCGGACACAGCGAAACACAGCGTGATACAGTGGGGACAGAGCAGGGGACACAGCGGGACAGGGCAGGGGACACAGAGGGACACAGCGGGGTACACAGCAGGCACAAAGCGGGACTCAGCGGGGGACACAGAGGGACACAGCGGGGAACAAAGAGAGGACACAGCGGGACCCAGCGGGACACAGCGTCGATAGAGCGGGGACACAGCGGGACACAGCGGTGACAAAACCGGACTCAGCGGGGGACACTGTGGGACCCAGCGGGACCCAGCGGGGATACAGCAAGGACACAGCGGGGGACACAGCAGGACACAGCGGGACACAGCGAGGGACACAGCGGGAGACAGAGCGGTACACAGTGGGGAACACAGAGAGAGACACAGCAGGACCCAGCGGGACACAGCGACGATACAGCGGGGACACAGCGGGACACAGCGGGGTACACAGCTGTTGACACAACGGGACACAGTGGGGGACACAGCGGGACACAGCGGGACACAGTGGGACACAGCAGGGATAAAGCTTGAGACACAGCGGGGTACAGAGCAGGAGACAGTGGGGGACACAGCGAGGACACAGCGGGACAAAGCGCTGACACTACGGGGGACACAGCGGGGGACACAGCGGGGGACACAGCCAGACACAGCGGAACACAGCGGGGGAAACAGGGGGGACCCAGCGGGACCCAGCCCGGGACACAGCGTGGACACATTGGGACACAGCGGGGACACAGCGGGACACAGCGGGGGACACAGCAGTACACAGCGGGACACAGCGAGTCACAGCGAGGGACACAGAGCGGTACGTAGCGGGACACAGTGGGGAACACAGGGAGGACACAGCGGGACCCAGCGGGACACAGCGTCGATACAGTGGGGACACAGCGGGACACAGTGGGGTACACAGCTGGGGACACAACGGAACACAGCGGGGGACACAGCGAGGACACAGCAGAACACAGCGTGGGAAACAGCGAGGACACAGCGGGACACAGCGAGACACAGCGGGACACAGTGGGGACACAGCAGTAGACACAGCGAGACACAGCGGGGGACACAGCGGGACACAGCGGGGAACACAGCGAGGACACAGCGGGGACACTGTGGGAACATAGTGGGACACAGCGGGGCAAACAGCGGGACACAGCGGGACACAGCATGGGACACAGCGGGAACACAGCAGGACACACCAGGGGACACAGCGAGGACACAGCGGGACACAGTGGGACACAGCGTGAGACAAAGCGGGAGCCAGCAGGGGACACAGCGAGGACACAGCAGGACACAGCGGCGACACATAGAGGACTCAGCGGGGACACAGTGGGGGACAGAGCGGGACACATCGGGACACTGCGGGGCACAGCGGGGGACACAGCGGGACACAGCGAGAAACCCAGCGGGACCCAGCGGGACACAGCGGAACACTGCGGGGCACAGCGGCGGACACAGCGGGACACAGCGGGGGACACAGGGAGGACACAGCTTAACACAGCATGGGACAAAGCGAGGACACAGCGGGACACAGCGAGACACAGCGGGACACAGCGGGGACCCAGCAGTGGACACAGCGGGACACAGCGGGGGACAAAGCGGGACACCACGGAACACAGCAGGACACAGCGTGAAACAGCGGTGAACCTGCGGGGACACAGCGGGACACAGCGGGGGACACAGCGGGACCCAGCTGGACACAGCGGGGGACACAGCGGGACACAGCGTCTATAGAGCGGGGACACACCGGGACACAGCGGTGACACAGCGGGACCCAGCAGGGTG
>NW_012309829.1:0-2448 GCF_000151885.1 Dipodomys ordii | reverse complement strand
AGGAGATCAGAAGCAGAAGTAACAGGAGAAGCCGAAGAAGCAGAATCAGAATCTGAAACAGAAGGAGAAACAGAAGAAGCACAATCTGAAGAAGAAGCAGAAGAAACAGAAATAGTAGAATAAGCAGAAGCAGAAGCACCAGGACAAGCAGAAGAACAAGAAGGAGAAGGCGAAAGATAAGGAATAGGAGAAGGAGAAGCAAAAGGATAAGCAGAACCAGAAAGAGACGCAGAAGGAGAAGCAGCACGAGAAGTAGGAGAAGCAGGAGAAGCAGAAGCAAGAGAAGCAGAAGAAACAGAAGACGCAGAAGCAGAATGAGAAGCAGAAGGAGAAATTGAAGCAGAAGGAGAAGGAGAAGCAGAAGGAGAAGCAGAAGAAGGAGAAGGAGAAGCAGAAACAGAAGCAGAAAGAGAAGCACAACGGGAAGCAGGAGAAGCAGAAGCAGGAGAAGCAGAAGCAGAAGAAACATAAGAAGCAGAAGAAGCAGAAGCAGAAGGAGAAGCAGAAACAGAAGGAAAAGCAGAAATAGAAGCAGGAGCAGCAGAAGAAGCAGCAGCAGGAGAAGCAGAAGCAGAAGAAGCCGGAGAAACAGCAGCAGAATCTGAAGCATAAGGAGATACAGGAGAAGCAGAAGAAGCAGAATCTGGAGAAGCAGAAGTAGAAAGCAGAAGCAGAAAGAGAGGCAAAAGCAGAAGGAGAAGCATAAGGAGAAGCAGAAGAAACAGAAGAAGCAGAGGCAGTAGCAGAAGATGTAGAAGCAGAAGGAGAAGCAGAAGGAAAAGCAGAAGAACGAGAAGGAGAAGGAGAAGGAGAAACAGAAGGAGAAGCAGAAAGAGAAGCAGAAGAAGGAGCAGGAGAAGGAAAAGCAGCAGGAGAAGCAGAAAGAGAAGCAGAAAGAAAAGCAGAAGGAGAAGCAGGAGATGCAGAAACAGGAGAAGAACAAGCAGAAGAAACAGGAGAAGGACAAGAAGCAGAAGCAGAAGGAGAAGCAGAAAGAGAAGGAGGGGAAGCAGAAGAAGCAGAAGCAGGAGAAGCAGACGCATAAGAATCCGAAAAAGCAGAAGCAGAACCTGAAGCAGAAGGAGAAGCAGGAGAAGCAGAAGAATCAGAATCTGGAGAAGCAGAAGGAGAAGCAGAAGGAGAAGCAGAAGCAGAAAGAGAATCAAAAGCAGAAGGAGAAGCAGAAGAAACAGAAGAAGTAGAAGCAGTAGCAGTTGTAGCAGAAACAGAAGGAAAAGCAGAAGAACAAGAAGGAGAAGGAGAAACAGAAGGAGAAGCAGAAGGAGAAGCAGAAAGAGAAGCAGGTAAAGCAGAAGAAGAAGAAGCAGAAGGAGAATCAGAAGAGAAGCAGAAGAAGGAGAAGCAGAAGAAGATGCAGAAGGAGAAGCAGAAGAAGCAGAAGCAGAAGGAGAAGCAGGAAAAGCAGAAGAAGCAGAAGCAAAAGGAGAAGCAAAAGAAGGAGAAGGAGAAGCAGAGGCAGAAGAAGAAGCATAAGGACAAGCACAAGCAGAAGGACATGCAGAAGGAGAAGCAGGAGAAGCAGAAGAAGCAGAAGCTGAAGGAGAAACAGAAGTAGGAGAAGGAAAAGGAGGAGAAGCAGAAGCAGAAGGATAAGCAGAAGCAGAAGGAGAATCAGAAAGAGAAGCAGGAGGAGGACAAGAAGCAGAAGCAGGAGAAGCCGAAAGAGAAGAAGCAGAAACAGAAGCAGAAGGAGAAGCAGAAGCAGAAGGAGAAGCAGAAGAAGAATTAGAACCAGAAATTCAGGCAGCAGAAACAGAAGAAGCAGAAGCAGAAGGAGAAGCCAAAAGAGAAGCAGAAGGGGAAGTAGAAAAAACAGCAGAAGAAGCAGAAAAACAAGCAGGAGAAGCAGAATCAGGAAGAGAAGTAGAAGCAGAAGAAGCAGAAGAAGAAGAAGAAGAAGCAGTAGAAGCATAAGAAGCAGAAGCAGGAGAAGCAGAACCAGAAGAAAAAGAAGAAGCATAAGAAGCAGAAGCAGAGGGAGAAACAGAAGAAGGAGAAGGAGCAGCAGAAGGTGAAGCAGAAGGAGATGCAGAAGGAGAAAGAGAAGCAGAAACAGAAGGAGAAGAACAAGGAGAAGTTGGAGAATCAGAAGAAGCAGAAGCAGAAAGAGAAGCAGAAGAAGGAGAAGGAGAAGCAGAAGGAGAAGGACAAGCAGGACAAGCAGAAGAAGCAGAAGCGGGAGAAGCAGAAGAAGAAGAAGAAGAAGAAGAAGAAGAAGAAGAAGAAGAAGAAGAAGAAGAAGAAGAAGAAGAAGAAGAAGAAGAAGAAGAAGAAGAAGAAGAAGAAGAAGAAGAAGATGATGAAGAAACAGAAGAAGGAGAAGGAGCAGAAGGAGAAGCAGATGCAGAAGCAGAAGGAGAAGCAGAAAGAGAAGCAGAGAAACAGAAGTAGTAGCAGGAGAAGCAGAGCAGAAGAAACAGAAGAAGC
>NW_012309828.1:0-2448 GCF_000151885.1 Dipodomys ordii | reverse complement strand
AAAGCAGCAGGAGAAGCAGAAAGAGCAGCAGAAGGTTGAAGCGGAAGCAGAAGCAGAAGTAGAAGAAGAAGGAGAAGCAGAAGGAGAAGCATAAAGAGAAACAGAAGGAGAAGCAGGAGAAGCAGAAGCAGGAGAAGCAGAATCAAAAGAAATAGAAGAAGGATAAGAAGCAGAAGCAGAAAGAGAACCAGAAACAGAAGGAGAAGCAGAAATAGAAGCAGAAGATGCTGAAGAAGCAGAAGCAGAACCTGAAGCAGAAGGCGAAACAGGAGAAGCAGAAGAAGCAGAATCTGGAGAAGAAGGAGAACCAGAAGGAGAAGCAGAAAGAGAAGCAAAAGCAGAAGGAGAAGCAGAAAGAGAAGCAGAAGAAACAGAAGAAGCAGAAGCAGAAGCAGCAGAAGCTGAAGATGCAGAAGCAGATAGAGAAGCAGAAGGAATAGCAGAATAACGACAAGGAGAAACAGAAGGAGAAGAAGAATGAGAAGCAGAAGGAGAAGCAGGAAAAACAGAAGAAGCAGAAACAGACGGAGAAGCAGAAAAAGGAGAAGCAGAAGAAGGAGAAGCAGAAGAAGAAGCAGAAGGAAAAGCACAAGCAGAAGGAGATGCAGAAGGAGTAGCAGGAGAAGCAGAAGAAGCAGAAGCAGAAGGAGAAGAAGAAGGAGAAGAAGCAGAAACAGAAGAAGCAGAAGGAGAAGTAGAAAGAGAAGCCGACGAAGAGAAGCAGAACGAGAAGCAGGAGAAGCAGAAGAAGCAGAGCGGGAGAAGCAGAAGAAGAAGAAACAGAAGAAATAGAAGGAGCAGAAGCAGAAGGAGGAGCAGAAGCAGAAGGAGAAGCAGAAAGAGAAGCAGGAAAAGCAGAAGAAGCAGAAGCAGGAGAAGCAGAAGCAGAAGAAACAGGAGAAGGACAAGAAACAGAAGCAGAAGCAGAAGGAGAAGGAGAAGCAGAAAGAGAAGCAGGAAAAGCAGAAGAAGCAGAAGCAGGAGAAGCAGAAGCAGAAGAAACAGGAGAAGGACAAGAAACAGAAGCAGAAGCAGAAGGAGAAGGAGAAGCAGAAAGAGAAGCACTAGAAGCAGAAGAAGCAGGAAAAGCAGAAGCAGCAGAAAGAGAAGAAGAAGAAGAAGAAGAAGAAGAAGAAGAAGAAGAAGAAGAAGAAGAAGAAGAAGAAGAAGAAGAAGACGAAGAAGAAGAAGAAGAAGAAGAACAAGAACAAGAACAAGAAGAAGAAGAAGAAGAAGAAGAAGAAGAAGAAGAAGAAGAAGAAGAAGAAGAAGAAGAAGAAGAAGAAGAAGAAGAAGAAGAAGGAGGAGGAGGAGGAGGAGGAGGAGGAGGAGGAGGAGGAAAAGGAGAAGGAGAAGGAGAAGAAGAAGGAAAAGGAGAAGCAGTAGAAGCAGAAGAAGCAGAAGCAGGAGAAGCAGAAGCAGAAGAAAAAGAATAAGCATAAGAAGCAGAATCAGAGGGAGAAGCAGAAGAAGGAGAAGCAGAAACAGAAGAAGCAGCAGAAGGAGAAGCAGAAGCAGAAGAAGATGCAGAAGGAGAAGCAGGAGAAGCAGAAGAAGGAGAAGGAGAAGGCGAAAGAGAAGGGTTAGGAGTAGGAGAAGCAAAAGGATAAGCAGAAGCAGAAAGAGACGCAGAAGGAGAAGCAGCACGAGAAGTAGGAGAAGCAGGAGAAGCAGAAGCAGGAGAAGCAGAAGAAACAGAAGACGCAGAAGCAGAATGAGAAGCAGAAGGAGAAATTGAAGCAGAAGCAGAAGCAGAAGGAGAAGCAGAAGCAGAAGGAGAAGCAGAGGAAGGAGAAGGAGAAGCAGAAAGAGAAGCAGATAGAGAAGCAGCACGAGAAGTAGGAGAAGCAGGAGAGCAGAAGCAGGAGAAGCAGAAGAAACAGAAGACGCAGAAGCAGAATGAGAAGCAGAAGGAGAAATTGAAGCAGAAGCAGAAGCAGAAGGAGAAGCAGAAGAAGGAGAAGGAGAAGCAGAAAGAGAAGCACAACGAGAAGCAGGAGAAGCAGAAGCAGGAGAAGCAGAAGCAGAAGAAACATAGGAAGGAGAAGAAGCAGAAGGAGAAGCAGAAACAGAAGGAAAAGCAGAAAGAGAAGCAGGAGAAGCAGAAGAAGCAGAAGCAGGAGAAGCAGAAGCAGAAGAAGCAGAAGAAGCACAAGCAGAACCTGAAGCAGAAGGAGAAGCAGGAGAAGCAGAAGAAGCAGCAGCAGGAGAAGCAGAAGGAGAAGCAGAAGCAGAAAGAGAAGCAAAAGCAGAAGGAGAAGCATAAGGAGAAGCAGAAGAAACAGAAGAAGCAGAGGCAGTAGCAGAAGAAGCAGAAGATTCAGAAGCAGAAGGAAAAGCAGAAGAACGAGAAGGAGAAGGAGTAGGAGAAACAGAAGGAGAAGCAGAAAGAGAAGCAGAAGAAGGAGCAGGAGAAGGAAAAGCAGCAGGAGAAGCAGAAAGAGCAGC
>NW_012309827.1:0-2448 GCF_000151885.1 Dipodomys ordii | reverse complement strand
CAAAAGCAGAAAGAGAATCAAAAGCAGAAGGAGAAGCAGAAGAAACTGAAGAAGTAGAAGCCGTAGCAGTTGTAGCAGAAGCAGAACGAGAAGCAGAAGGAAAAGCAGAAGAACAAGAAGGAGAAGGAGAAACAGAAGGAGAAACAGAAGGAGAAGCAGAAAGAGAAGCAGGTAAAGCAGCAGAAGAAGAAGCAGAAGGAGAAGCAGAAGGAGAAGCAGAAGAAGATGCAGAAGGAGAAGCAGGAGAAGCAGAAGAAGCAGAAGCAGAAGGAGAAGAAGGACAAACAGAAGAAGCAGAAGCAAAAGGAGAAGCAAAAGAAGGAGAAGGAGAAGGAGAAGCAGAAGCAGAAGAAGAAGCAGAAGGAGAAGAAGGACAAACAGAAGAAGCAGAAGCAAAAGGAGAAGCAAAAGAGGAGAAGGAGAAGGAGAAGCAGAAGCAGAAGAAGAAGCATAAGGACAAGCACAAGCAGGAGATGCAGAAGGAGGAGCAGGAGAAGCAGAAGAAACAGAAGCTGAAGGAGAAGCAGAAGTAGGAGAAGGAGAAGGAGGAGAAGCAGAAGGAGAAGCAGAAGCGGAATGAGAAGCAGAAAGAGAAGCAGGAGAAGCACAAGAAGCAGAAGCAGGAGAAGCCGAATGAGAAGAAGCAGAAACAGACGCAGAAGTAGAAGCAGAAGCAGAAGGAGAAGCAGGAGAAGAAGTAGAACCAGAAATTCAGGCAGGACAAACAGAAGAAGCAGAAGCAGAAGCAGAAGGAGAAGCAAAAAGAGAAGCAGAAGAAGAAGTAGAAGAAGCAGCAGAAGGAGAAGCAGCAGAAGAAGCAGAAAAAGATGTAGGAGAAGCAGAAGCAGAAAGAGAAGTAGAAGCAGAAGAAGCAGAAGAAGCAGAAGCAGAAGAAGAAGCAGTAGAAGCATAAGAAGCAGAAGCAGGAGAAGCAGAAGAAGAAGAACAAGAAGCAAAAGAAGCAGAAGCAGACGGAGAAACAGAAGAAGGAGAAGGAGCAGCAGAAGGTGAAGCAGAAGGAGATGGAGAAGCAGAAAGAGTAGCAGAAACAGAAGGAGAAGAAGAAGGATTAGTTGGAGAATCAGAAGAAGCAGAAGCAGAAAGAGAAGCAGAAGAAGGAGAAGGAGAAGCAGAAGCAGAGGAAAGGAAGGAGAAGCAGAAAAAGCAGAAGCGGGAGAAGCAGAAGAAGAAGAAGAAGAAAGAGAAGAAGGAGAAGGAGCAGAAGGAGAAGCAGAAGGAGAAGCAGAAAGAGAAGGAGAAGAAGCAGTAGCAGGAGAAGCAGAAGAAGAAGAAACAGAAGAAGCTGAAGAAGCAGAAGCAGGACCTGAAGCAGAAGATACAGAAAAAGCAGAAGAAGCAGTAGCAGAAGCAGAACGAGAAGCAGAAGAAGAAGAAGGAGAAGGAGAAAGAGAAGGATTAGGAGTAGGAAGAGTAGAAGGAGAATCAGAAGAAGAATGAGAAGCAGAAGGAGTAGCAGAAGGAGAAGCAGAAGGAGAAGCAGAAGAAGGAGAAGCAGAAGCAGAAGAAGCAGCAGAAGGAGAAGCAGAAGCAGATGCAGAAGGAGAAGCAGGAAAAGCAGAAGAAGCAAAAGCAGAAGGAGAAGCAGAAGTAGGAGAAGGAGAAGGAGAAGGAAGGGCAGCAGAAGCAATAGGAGAAGCAGAAGGAGAAGCAGAAGCAGAATGAGAAGCAGAAAGAGAAGCAGTAGAAGCAGAAGAAGCAGGAAAGGAAGAAGCAGGAAAGGAAGAAGCAGAAGAAAGAGAAGAAGAAGAAGAAGAAGAAGAAGAAGAAGAAGAAGAAGAAGAAGAAGAAGAAGAAGAAGAAGAAGAAGAAGAAGAAGAAGAAGAAGAAGAAGTAGAAGAAGAAGAAGAAGCAAAAGGAGTAAAGGAGCAAAAGGAGAAGGAGAAGCAGGAGAAGCAGAAGCAGAAGAGGACGAAGCAGAAGGAGAAGCAGAAGGAGAAGCAGAAGCAGAATGAGAAGCAGAAAGAGAAGCAGTAGAAGCAGAAGGAGCAGGAAAAGCAGAAGCAAAAGAAAGAGAAGAAGAAGAAGAAGAAGAAGAAGAAGAAGAAGAAGAAGAAGAAGAAGAAGAAGAAGAAGAAGAAGAAGAAGAAGAAGAAGAAGAAGGAGAAGAAGAAGGAGCAAAAGGAGAAGGAGAAGCAGGAGAAGCAGAAGCAGAAGAGGAAGAAGCAGAAGGAGAAGCAGAAGGAGAAGCAGAAAGAGAAGCAGGAGCAGAAGAAGAAGCAGAAGCAGGAGAAGCAGAAGCAGAAGAAAAAGTAGAAGCATGAGAAGCAGAACAGAGGGAGAAGGAGAAGATGTAGAAGCAGAAGGAGAAGCAGAAAGAAAAGCAGAAGAACGAGAAGGAGAAGGAGAAACAGAAGGAGAAGCAGAAGGAGAGGCAGAGGGAGAAGCCGAAGGAGAAGCAGGAGAAGCAGAAGAAGCAGCAGCAGGAGA
>NW_012309826.1:0-2448 GCF_000151885.1 Dipodomys ordii | reverse complement strand
CCCACTGAGTCCCCCGCTGTGTCCCCCACTGTGTCCCCACTGTGTCGTTGTGTCATTCGCTTTGTCCCCGCTGTATCCCGCTGTGTCCCCGATGTGTCCCCCGTTGTGTCCATCTGTGTCATGCTGTGTCCCGCTGAGTCCCGCTGTGTCCCTGCTGTGTCCCGCTGTGTATCCGCTGTGCCCCTCTGTGTCCCGCTGTGTCTCCACTCTGTCTCGCTGTGTCCGTGCTGTGTTCCCACTGTGTCCCGCTGTGTCCCCGCTGTGTCCCCCATGTCCCCCACTGTGTCCCCCACTGTGTCCCGCTGTGTCCCGCTGTGTCCCCTCTGTCCCCTGCTGTGGCCCCGCTGTGGCCCGCTGTTTCCCCGCTGTGTCCCGCTGTGTCACCACAGTGTACCCGCTGTGTCCCGCTGAGTCCTTGCTGTGTCCCGCTGTGTCCAGCTGTGTCCCCCGCTGTATCCCCGCTGTGTCCCCGGTGTGTCCCGCTGTGTCCCGCTGTGTCCCTCTCTGTCCCACGCTGTGTTCCCCGCTGTGTCCCCATTTGTCACCACTGTGTCCCACTGAGTCCCCCGCTGTGTCCCCCACTGTGTCCCCACTGTGTCCCGTTGTGTCCTTCGCTTTGTCCCCGCTGTATCCCGCTGTGTCCCCGATGTGTCCCCCGTTGTGTCCATCTGTGTCCCTGCTGTGTCCCGCTGTGTCTCCACTCTGTCTCGCTATGTCCCTGCTGTGTTCCCGCTGTGTCCCGCTGTGTCCCCGCTGTGTCCCCGTTGTGTCCCCTGCTGTGTCCCGCTGTGTCCCGCTGTGTCCGGCTGTCCCCCACTGTGTCCCCTGATGTGTCCGGCTTTGTCCCCGGCTATGTCCCGCTGTGTATCGCTGTGTCCGCCGCTGTGTCCCGCTGTGTCCCCGCTGTGTCCCCCACTGTGTCTGATGTGTCCCCCGATGTGTCCCACTGAGTCCCGCTGTGTCCCCATCTGTGTCACTGCTGTGTCCCGCTGTGTCCCCCGCTGTGTCCCCGCTGTGTCCCCGCTGTGTCCCGCTGTCTCCTCGCTTGTCCCCTGCTGTGTCCCGCTGTGTCCCCTGCTCTGTCCCCCGTTGTGTCTCGCTGTGTCCCCGTTGTCCCCCGGTGTGTCCCTGCTGTCCCCCGCTGTGTCCCAATGTGTCCTGCTGTATCCCCCGCTGTGTCCCACTGTGTCCCCACTTGTCCACTTCTGTGTCCCCGCTGTGTACCGCTGTGTCTAGCTGTGTCCCCGCTGTGTCCCCCGCTGTGTCCCACTGTGACCCCGCTGTGTCCCTGCTGTAGCCCCCGCTGTGTCCCGCTGTGTCCCGCTGTGTTCCGCTGTGTCCCCCGCTGTGTCCCCGCTGTGTCCCACTGTGTCCCGCTGTATCCCCCGCTGTGTCCCGCTGTGTCCACCTCTGTGTCCCTGCTGTGTACCTCTGTGTCCAGCTGTGTCGCCCGCTTTGTCCTCGCTGTGTCCTGCTATGTCCAATCTGCGTCCCCTCTTTGTCCCCCGCTGTGTCCCCGCTGTGTCCCCGCGGTGCCCCGCTGTGTCCCCGCTGTGTCCCTCGCTGTGTCCCCCGCTGTGTCCACGCTGTGTCTCACTGTGTCCCGCTGTATCCCCCGCTGTGTCCCGCTGTGTCCCCGCTGTGTCCACCTCTGTGTCCCTGCTGTGTACCGCTGTGTCCAGCTGTGTCCCCCGCTGTATCCTCGCTGTGTCCCGCTATGTCCAATCTGCGTCCCCTTTTTGTTCCCCGCTGTGTCCCCGCTGTGTCCCCCCCGGTGCCCCGCTGTGTCCCCGCTGTGTCCCCCGCTGTGTCCCCCACTGTGTCCAGCTGTGTCCCCTGCTATGTCCCGCTTTGTATCGCTGTGTCCCGCTCTGTCCCCACTTTGTCCCCGCTGTGTCCCGCTGTGTCCCCCGCTGTGTCACGCTGTTTCCCGCTGTGCCCCCGTCTGTGTCCCCGCTGTGTCCCGCTGTGTCCCACTGTGTCCTCGCTTGTCCCCTGCTTTGTCCCGCTGTGTCCCCCGCTGTGTCCCGCTCTTTGTCCCGCTGTGTCCCCTTGTCCCCCGCTGTGTCTCCGCTGTTCTGTTCTGTGTCCCCCGCTGTGTTCCGCTGTGTCCCGCTGTGTCCCCCGCTGTGTCCCCCGCTGTGTCCCACTGTGTCGCCCCTATATCACCCGCTGTGTCCCACTGTGTCCCCACTGTGTCCCCGTTTTCCCCAGGTGTGTCCCCGCTGTCCCCTTCTGTGTCCTCCGCTATGTCCCGCTGTATCCAGCTGTGTCCCCTCTGTCCCCTGCTGTGTCCCCGCTGTGTCCCGCTGTGTCCCCTGCTGTGTCCCCTGTTGTGTCCCGCTGTGTTCTGCTGTGTCCCACTCTGTCCCACGCTGTGTCCCCTGCTGTGTCCCCGCTGTGTACACTGCTGTGTCCCACTGTGTCCCCCGCTGTGTCCCCCACTGT
>NW_012309825.1:0-2449 GCF_000151885.1 Dipodomys ordii | reverse complement strand
GCGGGGAACACAGCGAGGTCACAGCGGGACACAGCAGGACACAGCGTCGATACAGAGAGGACTCAGCGTAGGACACAGCGGGGGAAACAGCGGGGGACAAAGTGGGACACCACGGGACACAGTGTGACACAGCGGGACACAGCGGGGACACTGCGGGGACACAGCAGGACAAAGCGGGGGACATAGAGGGACACAGCGGCACACAGCGGGGGACATAGCCGGACACAGCGGGGGAAACAGTGGGGGACACAGTGGGACACGGTGGGACACAGCGGGGGACACATGGGGAACACAGCGGGACACAGCGGGGACACAGCGGGACTCAGCGGGAGACAGAGCAGTATACAGCAGGACACAGCGGGGACACAGCAGGGACACAGCGGGGGACAGAGCGGGACACAGCGGGACACAGAGGGGGACACAGAAGCATACACAGCGGGACATAGCTGGGAACACAGCGGGTCACAGCGGGACACAGCGGGAACACAGCTGGACACAGCGGGGTACACAGTGGGACACAGGGGGCACACAGTGGGGACACAGCGGGGGACACAGCGGGACACAGCGGGTCACAGTGGGGGACACAGCAGGGGACACAGCGGGGGACAGCAGAGGACAGAGAGGGGACACAGCGGCGACACAGAGGGGACGCAGCTGGGGACACAGCGTGGGACAAAGTGGGACACCACGGGACGCAGTGTTACACAGCGGGACACAGCGGGACACAGCGGGCCACAGCGGGGGACAGCGGGGGACACAGCGGGACACAGTGGGCTACCCAGTGAGGACACAGCGGGACACAACAGGGGACACAGCGAGGACACAGCGGGGGACACAGCGGGGGACACAGCGGGACACAGTGGGGAACACAGCGAGGACAGAGCGGGACACAACGGGACACAGCGTCGATACAGCGGGGAGGCAGCGTTACACAGCGTGGTACACACTGTGGACACAACGGGACACAGTGGGGGCACAGCGGGACACAGCGGGACACAGTGGGACACAGCGGGGACAAAGTGTGAGACACAGCGAGGGACAGAGAAGGAAACAGCAGAGGACACAGCGAGGAAACAGCGGGACACAGCGGTGACACAGCGGGGACTCAGCGGGGGACACAGTTGGACACAGCGTGGGACACTGTCGAACACAGCGGGGGACACTTCGGGACACAGTGTGGGACACAGCGTGGGACAAAGCGAGACACAGCGGGAACAAAGCTGGACACAACGGGGTACACAGAGGGACACAGCAGGGACACAGCGGGGAAACAGCGTGACACAAAAGGACACAGCTGGACACAGCGGAGTACACAGCGGGACACAGCGGGCACACATCTGGGACACAGCGGGACACAGCGGGGACACAGTCGGACACAGCGGCACACAGCGGGGGACACAGCGGGACACAGAGGGGGACCCAGCGTGGACACAGCGGGACACAGCGGGGGACACAGCGAGGACACAGCAGGGGACACAGCAGGGGACACAGCGGGACACAGCGGGGAACACAGCGAGGAGACAGTGGGACACAGCGGGACACAGCGTCGATACAGAGGGGACTCAGCGGAGGACACAGCGGGGGAAACAGCGGGGGACAAAGTGGGACACCACGGGACACAGTGTGACACAGCGGGACACAGCGGGGACACTGCGGGGACACAGCAGGACAAAGCGGGGGACATAGAGGGACACAGCGGCACACAGCGGGGGACACAGCCGGACACAGCGGGGGAAACAGTGGGGGACACAGTGGGACACGGTGGGACACAGCGGGGGACACATGGGGAACACAGCGGGACACAGCGGGGACACAGAGGGACTCAGCTGGGGACACAGCAGTATACAGCAGGACACAGCGGGGACACAGCAGGGACACAGCGGGGGACACAGTGGGACACAGCGGGACACAGCGGGGAACACAGCGGGACACAGAGGGGGACACAGAGGGGTACACAGCAGGACACAGCTGGGAACACAGCGGATCACAGCGGGACACAGCAGGAACACAGCTGGACACAGCGGGGTACACAGTGGGACACAGGGGGCACACATTGGGGACACAGCGGGGGACACAGCGGGACATAGCGGGTCACAGTGGGGGACACAGCGGGGGACACAGCGGGGGACAGCAGAGGACAGAGAGGGGACACAGCGGCGACACAGAGGGGACGCAGCTGGGGACACAGTGTGGGACAAAGTGGGACACGACGGGACACAGTGTTACACAGCGGGACACAGCGGGACACAGCGGGCCACAGCGGGGGACAGCGGGGGACACAGCGGGACACAGTGGGCTACCCAGTGAGGATACAGCGGGACACAACAGGGGACACAGCGAGGACACAGCGGGGGGACACAGCGGGGACACAGTGGGGGAAACACAGCGAGGACACAGCGGGACACAACGGGACACAGCGTCGATACAGCGGGGGAGGCAGCGTTACATA
>NW_012309824.1:0-2449 GCF_000151885.1 Dipodomys ordii | reverse complement strand
TCAGTTACACAGCGTGTTACACAGATGTGGACACAACGGGACACACTCGGGGCACAGCGGGACACAGCGGAACCCAGTGGGACACAGCGGGGACAAAGAGTGGGACACAGCGGGGGACAGAGCAGAAGACAGTGGGGGACACAGCGAGGACACAGCGGGACACAGCGGTGACACAGCAGGCATTCAGCGGGGGACACAGCGGGGGACAAAGCAGGACACAACGGAACACAGCAGGACACAGCGGGACAGAGCGGGGACACAGCTGGACACAACGGAGTACACAGCGGGGCACAGCGGGACACAGCAGGGACAGAGCCGGACACATCGGGACACACCGGGACACAGCGGGGGACACATCGGGACACAGCGGGGGACCCAGGGAGGACCCAGCGGGACACAGCGGGACACAGTGGAAGACACAGGGGGGACACAGCGGAACACAGCGTGGGACACAGCGGGGGACAGCGGAGTCAGAGAGAGGACACAGCGAGATACAGCGGTGACACAGCGGGGACACAGCGAGACTCAGCGGGACACAGCGTGGACAATGCAGGAACATAGCAGGACACAGCGGGGAACATAGCGAGGACAAAGTGGGACACAGTGGGACACAGCGTCGATACAGCGGGGACACAGCGGGACACAGCGGGGGACACAGCAGTACACAGCGGGACACAGTGGGACACACCGGTGACACAGCGGGACACAGAGGCGACACAGAGGGGACTCAGCAGAGGACACAGTGGGGGACAAAGCGGGACACCATGGGACACAGTGTGACACAGCGGGACACAGCGGGACACAGCGGGGGACACAGCGGGACACAACAGTGACACAGATGGACACAACGGAGTACACAGCGGGACACAGAGGGCTCACAGCAGGGATACAGCGGGGCACAGCAGGACACAGCAGGGACAGAGCGGGACCCAGCGAGACACAGCGTTGAAACAGGGATACAGCGTTACACAGCGTCGTACACAGCTGTGGACACAAGGGACACAGTGGGGGCACAGTGGGACACAGCGGGACACAGTGGGACACAGCGGGGACAAAGCGTGAGACACAGCGGGGGACAGAGCGGGAGACAGCGGGGGACACAGCGAGGGAAACAGCGAGGTGACACAGCGGGACACAGCGGCGACACAGCGGGGACGCTGCGGGGGACACAGTGGGGGACAAAAGCAGGACACCAAGGGACACAGTGTGACAGAGCGGGACACAGCTGGGTACATAGCTGGGGATACAACGGGAAACAGCGGGCGACACAGCGGGACACAGCGGGACACAGCGGGGACAAAGCCGGGGAAATAGCGGGGGACAGACCGGGACACCATGGAACACAGCGTGACACAGCGGGAAACAGCGGTGACCCTGCGGGCAGAGAGAGGGACACAGCGGGGGACATAGCGGGACACAGCGGGGTACACAGTGGGACACAGCGGGACACAGCGGGTCCCAGCAGGGACACAGCGGGACACAGCGGGACATAGCGGGGGACACAGCGGGACACAGTGGGAGACACAGCGAGGACACAGCGGGAGCCAGCGGGACACAGCATCGATACAGCGGGACACAGCAGGTACACAGCTGGGGACACAAAGGGACACATTGGGGACACAGCGAGGACACAGCGGGACACAGTGGGACACAGCAGGGACACAGCAGTAGACACAGCGGGACACAGCGGGGGACACAGCAGGACAAAGTGGGGGACAAAGCGGGGGATAAAGCGGGAAACCACGGGACACAGCAGGACACAGCTGGATACAGCCGGGCCACTGGGGGAACATAGCGAGACACAGCAGTGTACACAGCTGGACACAGTGGGACACAGCGGGGGACAAAGCGGGGACACAGCGGGACACAGCCGGGGCCTCAGGGGGGACACAACGGTGACACAGCAGGACTCAGCGGGGGACACAGCGAGGACACAGCGAGACACAGCGGCGACACAGCGGGGACGCTGCGGGGGACACAGCGGGGGACAAAGCAGGACACCAAGGGACACAGTGTGACAGAGCGGGACACAGCTGGGTACATAGCTGGGGATACAACGGGAAACAGCGGGCGACACAGCGGGACACAGCGGGACACAGAGGGGACAAAGCCGGGGAAATATCGGGGGACAGACCGGGACACCACGGAACACAGTGTGACACAGCGGGAAACAGCGGTGACCCTGCGGGCAGAGAGAGGGACACAGCGGGGGACATAGCGGGACACAGCGGGGTACACAGTGGGACACAGCGGGTCCCAGCTTGGACACAGCGGGACACAGCGGGACATATCTGGGGACACTGCGGGACACATTGGGAGACACTGCGAGGATTAGCGGGAGCCAGTGGGACACAGCATCTATACAGCGGTATACATCGGGTACACTTCTGGGGACTCAACTGGACCCATTTGGGACATTGCTAGGACTCTTTTTGACTCTTTGGGACCC
>NW_012309823.1:0-2449 GCF_000151885.1 Dipodomys ordii | reverse complement strand
CATCTACTTCTTGTTCTTCTGCTTTTCCTTCTGCTTTCCCTACTGCTTCTGCTACAACTGCTACTGCTTCTACTTCTTCTGTTTCTTCTGCTTCTCCGTCTGGTTTTGATTCTCTTTCTGCTTCTGCTTCTCCTTCTGCTTCTCATTCTGCTTCTAAAGATTCTGCTTCTTCTGCTTCTCCTGCTTCTCCTTCTGCTTCAGGTTCTGCTTCTGCTTCTTCGGATTCTTATGCTTCTGCTTCTCCTTCTGTTTCTCCTTCTCCTTCTCGTTCTTCTGCTTTTCTTTCTGCTTCTCCTTCTGCTTCTGCTGCAACTGCTACTGCTTCTTCTGTTTCTTCTGCGTCCCCTTCTGTTTTATTCTCTTTCAGCTTCTGCTTCTCCTTCAGCTTCTCATTCTGCTTCTCCAGATTCTGCTTCTTCTGCTTCTCCTGCTTCCGCTTTTGCTTCAGGTTTTGCTTCTGCTTCTTCGGATTCTTATGCTTCTGCTTCTCCTGCTTCTGCTTCTTCTGCTTCCCCTCCTCTTTCTGCTTCTCCTTCTGTTTCTGCTTCTCCTTCTGCTTCTGCTTCTTGTCCTTCTCCTGTTTCTTCTGCTTCTCCTGCTTCTGCTTCTGCTTTTCCTGCTTCTCTTTCTGCTTTTCCTTCTGCTTTTCCTTCTCGTTCTGCTTCTGCTCCTTCTTCTGTTTCTTCTTCTTCTGCTTCTACCGCTTCTGCTTCTTCTGCTTCTCCTGCTTCTCGTTCTGCTTCTCTTCGTCGGCTTCTCTTGCTACTTCTGCTTCTGCTTCTTCTGATTCTGCTTCTTCTACTTCTTCTCTCCTTCTGCTTCTGCTTCTTCTGCTTCTCCTTCTGCTTGTGCTTTTCGTCTGCTTCTTCTTCTGCTTCTGCATCCCCTGCTTCTGCTTCTCCTGCATCTCGTTGTGCTTCTCTTTCTGCTTCTCTTTCTGCTTCTCCTTCTCCTTCTTCTGCTTCTCCTTCTGCTTCTGCTTCTCCTTTTGCTTCTGCTTCTGCTTCAATTTCTCCTTCTGCTTCTCATTTTGCTTCTGCGTCTTCTGTTTCTTCTGCTTCTCCTGCTTCTCCTTCTCCTGCTTCTCCTACTTCTCTTTCTGCTTCTCTTTCTGCTTCTCTTTCTGCTTCTCTTTCTGCTTCTCTTTCTGCTTCTCCTTCTCCTTCTTCTGCTTCTCCTTCTGCTTCTGCTTCTCCTTCTGCTTCTGCTTCTGCTTCAATTTCTCCTTCTGCTTCTCATTCTGTTTCTGCGTCTTCTGTTTCTTCTGCTTCTCCTGCTTCAGCTTCTCCTGCTTCTCCTACTTCTCGTGCTGCTTCTCCTTCTGCGTCTCTTTATGCTTCTGCTTATCCTTTTGCTTCTCCTACTCCTAACTCCTAATCCTTCTCTTTCGCCTTCTCCTTCTCCTTCTTCTGCTTCTCCTGCTTCTCCTTCTGCATCTTCTTCTGCTTCTGCTTCTCCTTCTGCTGCTTCTTCTGCTTCTGCTTCTCCTTCTTCTGCTTCTCCCTCTGATTCTGCTTCTTATGCTTATTCTTTTTCTTCTGCTTCTCCTGCTTCTGCTTCTTCTGCTTCTACTGCTACTCCTTCTCCTTCTCCTTCTCCTTCTTCGTCTTCTTCTTCTTCTTCTTCTTCTTCTTCTTCTTCTTCTTCTTCTTCTTCTTCTTCTTCTTCTTCTTCTTCTTCTTCTTCTTCTTCTTCTTCTTCTTCTTCTTCTTCTTCTCTTTCTGCTGCTTCTGCTTTTCCTGCTTCTTCTTCTTCTACTGCTTCTCTTTCTGCTTCTCATTCTGCTTCTGCTTCTCCTTCTGCTTCTCCTATTGCTTCTGCGGCTCTTCCTTCTCCTTCTCCTACTTCTATTTCTCCTTCTGCTTCTGCTTCTTCTGCTTCTCCTGCTTCTCCTTCTGCATCATCTTCTGCATCTGCTTCTCTTTCTGCTGTTTCTTCTGCTTCTGATTCTCCTTCTGCTTCTCCTTCTGCTTCTCCTTCTGCTTCTCCTTCAGTTTCTCCTTCTCATTCTCGTTCATCTGCTTTTCCTTCTGCTTCTCCTTCTGCTTCTGCTGCAACTGCTACTGCTTCTGCTTCTTCTGTTTCTTCTGCTTCTCCTTCTGCTTTTGATTCTCTTTCTGCTTCTGCTTCTGCTTCTACTTCAGCTTCTCATTCTGCTTCTCCAGATTCGGCTTCTTCTGCTTCTCCTGCTTCTCCTTCTGCTTCAGGTTCTGCTTCTGATTCTTCGGATTCTTATGCTTCTGCTTCTCCTGCTTCTGCTTCTTCTGCTTCCCCTCTTTCTCTTTCTGCTTCTCCTTCTGTATCTGCTTCTCCCTCTGCTTCTGCTTCTTATGCTTCTTTTTTATCTTCTGCTTCTGCTTCTCCTGCTTCGACTTCTAGTACTTATACTGCTTCTTCTTCAAGCATCTGCTTCTTCTGCATCTACTTCTCATTCTGCTTCTGCTTCTCC
>NW_012309822.1:0-2449 GCF_000151885.1 Dipodomys ordii | reverse complement strand
CAGGGACAAAGCGGGACACAGCGGGACACAGCGGGACACACCGGGGGACACAGCGGAACACAGCATGGGACAAAGCGAGGACACAGCAGGAAACAGCGGGACACAGCGGCAACACAGCAGGGACACAGCAGGGACACAGCGGGGACACAGTGGGGGCACAGCGAGACACAGCGGGACACAGTGGGACACAGCGGGGACAAAGCGTGAGACACAGCGGGGTACAGAGCTGGAGACAGCGGGGGAGACAGCCAGGACACAGGGGGACACAGCGTTGACACAGGGGGGTCTCAGCGGGGGACACAGCGGGAGACAAAGAGGGACACCACGGAACACAGCGGGACACAGCAGGAAACAGCAGTGACACTGCGGGGACACAGTGGGACACAGCGGGGGACACAGCGAGACACAGCGGGGGACACTGCGGGACACAGTGTGGGACAGAGCGTGGGACACAGCGAGACACAGCGGGGACAAAGCTCTACACAGCGGGGTACACAGAGGGACACAGCGGGGACGCAGCGGGGAAACAGCGTGACACAGCAGGACACAGCGGGACACAGCGGGGGACACATCGAGGACACAGTGGCACACAGCATGGGACACAGCAAGGACACAGTGGGACACAGCGGGGGACACAGCGGGACATAGCGGGGAACACAGCGGGGGACACAGCGGGACACAGCGGGACACAGCGGATGACACAGGGAAGACACAGCGGGACACAGCGGGGGACAGAGCGAGGACACATTGGGACACATTGGGACACAGCGGGATTCAGCGGGGGACACAGCAGTACATAGCGGGACAAAGCGGAACACAGCGGGGACACAGCAGAGACACAGCGGGGGACAGAGCGGGACACAGCGGGGGACACAGGGATGACATAGCAGGACCCAGCGGGACCCAGCGTGGATACAGCAGAAACCCAGTTGGACACAGCAGGACACAGCGGGGACACAGCAGTAGACACAGCGGAACACAGTGCCGGACACAGCGGGACACAGCGGGGGACAAAGGGAGGACACAGCGGGACCCAGCGGGACCCAGTGTCGATACAGCAGGGACACAGCGGGACACAGTGGGGTACACAGCTAGGGACACAGCGAGGAAACAGCGGGACACAGCGGGGGACACAGAGGGGTACACAGCGGTACACAGCGGGACACAGCGGGGGACACAGTGGGACAAAGAGGGGACACAGCGGGACACAGCGGGGGACACAGCGGTACACAGCTTGGGACACAGCGAGGACATAGCGGGACACAGCGGGACACAGCGGGGACACAGCAGGGACACAGCAGGGACACAGCGAGGGACACAGCGGGGGACACAGTGGGACACAACGAGGAACACATCGAGGACACAGCGGGAACCAGCAGGACACAGCGTCGATACAGAGGGGACACAGCGGGACACAGCGGGGTACACAGCTGAGGACACAACGGGACACAGCGGTGGAAACAGCGAGGACACAGCGGGACACAGCGGGGACACTGCGGGAACATAGCGGGACACAGCGGGTACAGAGCAGGACACAGCGGGGTCACAGAGTGGTACACAGCGGGACACATCGGGAAACAAAGCGAGGTCACAGCGGGGGACAAAGCGGGACAACACGGAACACAGTGTGACACAGCGGGACACAGCGGGACACAGCGGGGTACACAGAGGGACACAGCGGGCACACAGCGGGGACACAGCGGGACACAGCGGGACACAGCGGGTACACAGTGGGACACAGCGGGACAAAGCGGCAGACACAGCGGGACACAGCAGGCACACAGCGGGGACACAGCGGGACACAGCGGGACACAGCAGGGACAGAGCGGGACACAGCCGGACAGAGCGGGACACAGCAGGGGACACAGCGGGACACAGTTGGGGACCCAGTGAGGCCACAGCGGGACACAGCAGGGGACACAGCGAGGACACAGTGGGGGACACAGCGGGACACAGTGGGGAACACAGCGAGGACACAGCAAGACACAGCGTCGATACAGCGGGGACACAGCGTTACACAGCATGGTACACAGCTTTGGACACAACGGGACACAGTGGGGGCACAGCCGGACACAGCGGGACACAGTGGGACACAACAGGGACAAAGCGTGAGACACAGCGAGGGACAGAGAGGGAGAAAGCAGGGGACACAGCGAGGACACAGCGGGACACAGCGGTAACACAACGGGGACTCAGCAGGGGACACAGCGGGACACAGCGGGGGACACAGTGGGACACAGCGGGGAACACTGCGGGACACAGTGTGGGACAGAGTATGGGACACAGCGAGACACAGCGGGTACAAAGCTGGACACAGCGGGGTACACAGAGGGACACAGCAGGGACACAGCGGGGAAACAGCGAGGACACAGCGGCACACAGTGGGGGACACAGCAAGGACAGAGCGGGACACAGCGGGGGACAAAGCGGGACATAGCGGGGGACACAG
>NW_012309821.1:0-2449 GCF_000151885.1 Dipodomys ordii | reverse complement strand
GCTGTGTCCCGTTGTGTCCCGCTGTGTCCTCGCTGTGTTCCCCACTGTGTCCCGCTGTGTCCCCCGCTGTGTCACCCGCTGTGTCCTCGCTGTGTCCCCTGTTGTGTCACGCTGTGTCCTCACTGGGCAGCCCACTGTGTCCCACTGTGTCCCCCGCTGTCCCCCGCTGTGTCCCGCTGTGTCCCGCTGTGTCACCCGCTGTGTCCCGCTGTGTCCAGCTCTGTCCCGCTCTGTCCCTGCTGTGTCCCGCTGTGTACTGCTGTGTCCTCGCTGAGTCCCCCGCTGTCTCCCGCTCTGTCCCCCGCTGTGTCTCACGATTTGTCCTCGCTGTGTCCCACTGTGTCCCGCTCTGTCCCGCTGTGCCCCCACTGTGTCCCCTTGTGTCCACAGATTTGTACCACACTGTGTAACGCTGTATCCCCGCTGTATCGACGCTGGGTCCCGCTGTGACCTCGCCGTGTTCCCTGCTGTGTCCCGCTGTGTCCTGCTGTGTCCTCGCTGTGTCCCCCGCTGTCTCCCGCTCTGTCCCCCGCTTCGTCTCACGATTTGTCCTCACTGTGTCCCACTGTGTCCCGCTGTGTCCCGCTGTGGCCCAACTGTGTCCCCTTGTGTCCACAGATTTGTACCACACTGTGTAATGCTGTATCCCCGCTGCATCGACGCTGGGTCCCGCTGGGTCCCGCTGTGTCCTCGCCGTGTTCCCTGCTGTGTCCTGCTGTGTCCTGCTGTGTCCTCGCTGTGTCCCCCGCTGTCTCCCACTCTGTCCCCCGCTTCGTCTCACGATTTGTCCTCGCTGTGTCCCACTGTGTCCCGCTGTGCTCCCACTGTGTCCCGTTGTGTCCACAGATGTGTACCACGCTGTGTAAGGCTGTATCCCAGCTGTATCGACACTGTGTCCCGCTGGGTCCCGCTGGGTCCTCGCTGGGTCCACCGCTGTGTCCCGCTGTTTCCCCCGCTGTGTCCCGCTGTGTCCTCGCTGTGTCCCCCGCTGTCTCCCGCTCTGTCCCCCGCTGTGTCTCACGCTTTGTCCCCGCTGTGTCCCACTGTGTTCCGCTGTGTCCCTCTGTGCCCCCACTGTGTCCCGTTGTGTCCACAGCTCTGTACCACGCTGTGTAATGCTGTATCCCCGCTGTATCGACGCTGTGTCCCGCTGTGTCCCTCAGTGTCCCCCGCTGTGTCCCCCACTGTGTCCTCGCTCTGTTCCCCGCTGTGTCCCGCTGTGTCCTCGCTGGGTCCCCCGCTGTGTCCCACTGTGTCCCCCGCTGTGTCCCGCTGTGTCCCGCTCTGTCCCTGCTGTGTCCCGCTGTGTCCTGCTGTGTCCTCGCTGTGTCCCCCGCTGTCTCCCGCTCTGTCCCTCGCTGTGTCTCACGATTTGTCCTTGCTTTGTCCCACTGTGTCCCGCTGTGTCCCGCTGTGTCCCCACTGTGTCCCGTGGTGTCCACAGCTGTGTAACACGCTGTGTAATGCTGTGTACCCGCTGTATAAAAGCTGTGTCCCGCTGGGTCCCGCTGTGTCCTCGCTGTGTTCCCTGCTGTGTCCCACTGTGTACCCCTCTGTGTCCCCTGCTGTGTCCCGCATTGTCCCGCTGTGTACTGCTGTGTCGCCTGCTCAGTCCTGCTGTGTCCCCGCTGTGTCCCAATGTGTCCTCGCTGTGTCCCCCGCTTTGTCCCACTGTGTCCCAACTGGGTCCCCCGCTGTGTCCCGCTGTGTCCTGCTGTCTCCCCCTCTGTGTCCCCCGCTGTGTCCCTCTGTGTCCCCCGCTTTGTCACCGCTGTGTCCCATTGTGTCCTCGCTGTGTCCCCCTCTGTCTCCCGCTCTGTCCCCCGCTGTGTCTCACGCTTTCTCCCCGCTGTGTCCAACTGTGTCCCGCTGTGTCCCGCTGTGCCCCCACTGTGTCCCGTTGTGTCCACAGCTGTGTACCACGCTGTGTAACGCTGTGTCCCCGCTGTATCGACGCTGTGTCCCGCTGGGTCCCGCTGTGTCCTCGCAGTGTTCCCCGCTGTGTCCCGCTGTATCCCCCGCTGTGTCCCCCGCTGTGTCCTCTCTGTGTCCCCCTATATATCCCGCTGTGTCCTCGATGGGTCCCCCGCTGTGTCCCGCTGTGTCACACTGTGTCCCATGGTGTCATGCTGTGTCTTTGCTGTGTCCCCCGCTGTCCACCACTTTGTCCCTAGCTGTGTCCCGCTGTGTCCCGCTGTTTCCTCACTGTGTCCCCCGCTGTGTCCCGCTGTGTCCTTGCTGTGTCCCCCCTTGTGTTTCGCTGTTTCCTCGCTGTGTCCCCCCCTGTGTGCCGTTGTGTCCCCAGCTGTGTACCCCGTTGTGTCCTGCTGTGTCCCCGCTGTATCAACGCTGTGTCCCGTTGTGTCCCGCTGTGTCCTCGCTGTGTACCAAATACATGTACCCCTCTGTGTCCCCCGCATGTGTACCCGCTGTGTCCCGCTGTGTATGA
>NW_012309820.1:0-2449 GCF_000151885.1 Dipodomys ordii | reverse complement strand
TCATCTGTCCCCCGCAGTGTCCCCCTCTGTCCCTCGCTGTGTCCCGCTGTGTCCCACTGTGTCCCCGCTGTGTCCCGCTCTTGTCCCGCTGTGTCCTCTCTTGTCTCACTGTGACTATCTGTGTCCCCCGATGTGTCCCCCGCTGTGTCCCGTTGTGTGCCCATTGTCCTCCGATGTGTCCCCACTTCCCCCCGCTGTGTTCCCCGCTGTGTCCCGCTGTGTCCTGCTGTGTCCAGCTGTGTCACGTGGTGTCCCGCTTTCTCTCCCACTGTGTACTCCGATGTGTCCCGCTGTGACCCTGGCTGTGTCCCCCGCTGTGTTCTGCTACGTCCCCGGCTGTGTCCCGCTGTGTCCCCACTGTGTCCCTCTGTGTCCCACTGTGTCCCCATCTGTGTCCCGCTGTGTCCTGCTGTTTCCCCCGCGGTGTTCCGCTGTGCCCCGTTGTGACCTGCTGTGTCCTGCTGTGTCTCCGCCGTGGCCCTCTGTGTATCCCGCTGTGTCTCCACTGTGTCCCACTCTGTCCCCCGCTGTGTCCCTCGCTGTGTCCCGCTGAGTCCCCACTATGTCGTGCTCTTTTCCCGCTGTGTCCTCTCTTGTCCCCCTCTGTGTCCCTCTGTGCCCCTGCTGTGTCCCCCGCTGTGTCCCGTTGTGTCCCCATTGTCCCCCGGTGTGTCCCCGATTTCCCCCGCTGTGTTCCCTGCTGTGTCCCGCTGTGTCCCGCTGTGTCCCGCTGTGTCCCCAATGTGTCCCCCGCTGTGTCCCAATTTGTCTCCTGCTGTGTCCCTGCTATGTGCCGCTGTGTCCCGCTTTGTCCCGCAGTATTCCCCACTGTGTCAGGCTGTGTCCTCGCAATGTCCCCGCTGTGTCCCGCTGTGTACCCTGCTGTGTCCAGCTGTGTCTCCGCTGTGTTCCGCTGGGCCTGCTGTATCCTCGCTGTGTATCCCGCTGTGTCCCGCTGTGTCCCCCGCTGTTGTCCCCCTGTGTCCTGCTGTGTCCCGCTGTGTCCCACTATGTCCCGCTGTGTCCTCGCTGTGTCCCCACAGTGTCTCGCTGTGTACCCCGTTGTGTCCAGCTCAGTCCCCTCTGTGTCTCGCTGTGTCCTCGCTGTGTCCCCCGCTGTGTCCTCGCTGTGTCCCACGCTGTGTTCCGCTGTGTCCTCATTGTGTCTCCCGCTGTCCCGTTGTGACCCCAGCTGTGTACCCCGCTGTGCCCCGCTATGTCCCCGTTGCATCGACACTGTGTCCCGCTGGGTCCCGTTGTTTCGTTGCTGTGTCCCCTGCTGTGTCCCGCTTTGTCCCCCACTGTGTCCCGCTGTTTCCCGCTGTGTCCCCCGTTGTGTCCCTGCTGTGTCCCCGTTGTGTCCCGCTGTGTCCCGCTGTGTATTGCTGTGTCCCCCGCTGAGTCCCGCTGTGTCACCCCTTTGTCCCAATGTGTCCTCGCTGTGTCCCCCGCTGTGTCCCGCTGTGTCCCGCTGTGTCCCCGCTGTGTCCCCGCTGTGTGCTCGCCTTGTCTCGCTGTGTAACCATGCTCTGTCTCGCTGTGTCCCCGTTGTCCCCCACTTTGTCCCCAATGTCCCCTGCTTTGTCCAGCTCTGTCCCCACTGTGTCCCGCTGTGTCCCCCGCTTTGTCTAGCTGTATTCCCGCAGTGTCCCTGCTGTGTTCCTTTGTGTCACACTGTGTCCCGTGGTGTCCTGCTTTGTCCCCCGCTCAGTCCCCCGCTGAGACCCCTCTGTGTCCCCGCTGTGTCCCGCTGTGTCCTCGCTGTGTCCCCCGCTGTCTCCCGCTTTGTCCCATGCTGTGTCCCGCTGTGTCCTAGCTGTGTTGTCTGGCTGTGTCCCTCTGTGTCCCCGCTTTGTCCCCCGCTGTGTCCCACTGTGTCACGCTGTGTACCCTGCTGTGTCCTGCTATGTTCCCGCAGTGTCCCCGCTCTGTCCCGCTCTGTCCCGTGGTGTCCTGCTTTGTCCCCCGCTGTGTCCCCTGTTGAGTCCCCGCTGTGTCCCGCTGTGTCCTCCCTGTGTCCCCCGCTGTGTCCCTCTGTGTCCCCCGCTGTGTCCCGCTGTGTCTACAGCTTTGTCCCTACTGTGTCCCGCTGTGTCCCACGCTGTGTTCCTCTGTGTCCTCGCTGTGTCCCCCGATGTGTCCCTTTGTGTCCCAGGTGTGTACCCGCTGTGTCCCGCTGTGTCCCGCTGTGTCCCCGCTGTATCGACACTGTTTCCCGCTGGGTCCTGCCCTGTCCTCGCTGTGTCCCCCGTTGTGTCCCGCTGTGTCCCGCTGTGTCCCCTGCTGTGTCCCGTTGTGTCCCCAGCTGTGTACCCTGCTGTGTCCCGCTGTGTCCCCGATGTATCGACGCTGTGTAATGCTGGGTCCCGCTGTGTCCTCGCTGTGTTCCCAGCTGTTTCCCACTGTGTATCCCTCTGTGTCCCCCTCTGTGTTCTGCTGTGTCCCCCAC
>NW_012309819.1:0-2449 GCF_000151885.1 Dipodomys ordii | reverse complement strand
TTCTGCTTCTCCTTCTGCTTCTGCTCTTCTCCTTCTTCTGTTTCTTTTGCTACTGTTTCTTCTTCTTCTTCTTCTTCTTCGTTTCTTCTGATTCTACTTCGCTTCTCCTTCTCTTTCTGCTTCTTCTGATTCTCCTGCTTCTCCTTCTTGTTCTCTTTCTGTTTCTGCTTCTCTTTCTGCTTCTGCTTCTCCTTCTGCTGCTCCTTCTCCTTCTTCTGCTTCTCTCACTGCTTCTGCTTCTGCTTCTTTTGCTTATTCTTTTTCTTCTGCTTCAGCTTCTCCTGCTTCTGCTTCTTCTGCTTCTACTGCTTCTCCTTATACTTCTCCTTATGCTTCTCCTTATGCTTCTCCTTATGCTGCTGCTTCTTCTTCTTCTTCTTCGTCTTCTTCTTCTTCTCTTTCTTCTGCTTCTGCTTTTCCTGCCTCTTCTGCTTCTACTGCTTCTCTTTCTGCTTCTTGTCCTTCTCCTGTTTCTTCTCCTTCTGCTTCTCCTGCTTCTGCTTCTTCTGCTTTTCCTGCTTCTCTTTCTGCTTCTCCTTCTGCTTCTCCTTCTGCTACTGCTCCTTCTCCTTCTTCTGTTTCGTCTTCTTCTGCTTCTCCCACTTGTGCTTCTTCTGCTTCTCCTGCTTCTCGTTCTGCTTCTCTTCGTCGGCTTCTCTTTCTATTTCTGCTTCTTCTGATTCTGATTCTTCTCCTTCTTCTTCTCCTTCTGCTTCTGTGTCTTCTGCATTCCCTGCTTCTCCTTCTCCATCTCCTTCTGCTTGTGCTTTTCCTTCTGCTTCTTCTTCTGCTCTGGCTTCTCCTTCTCCTTCTTCTGCTTTTCCATCTGCTTCTGTTTCTTCTGCTTTTCCTGCTTCTCCTTCTGCTTTTCCTTCTATTTCTCCTTCTCGTTCTTCTGCTATTCCTTCTGCTTCTCTTTCTGCTTCTGCATCTTCAGCTTCTTCTGCTACTGATTCTGCTTCTTCTGTTTCTTCTCCTTCTCCTTCTGCTTTTGCTTCTCTTTCTGCTTCTGCTTCTCCTTTTGGTTCTCCTTCTTCTTCTCCAGATTCTGCTTCTTCTGCTTCTCCTTCTGCTTTAGGTTCTGCTTTTGCTTCTTCGGCTTCTTCTGCTTCTATTTCTGCTTCTCCTTCTGTTTCTGTTCTCTTTCTGCTTCTGCTTCTTCTCCTTCTTCTATTTCTTCTGATTCTGCTTCTCCTGCTTCAGCTTCTCCTGCTTCTCCTTCTGTTTCTCTTTATACTTCTCCTTCTGCTTCTCCTTCTTCTGCTTCTACTACTGCTTCTGCTTCTCCTTCTGCTTCTGCATCTTCTGCTTCTTCTGCTACTGCCTCTGCTTCTTCTGTTTCTTCTGCTTCTCTTTCTGCTTCTCCTTCTGCTTTTGCTTCTCTTTCTGCTTCTCCTTCTGCTTCTCCAGATTCTGCTTCTTCTGCTTCTCCTGTATCTCCTTATGCTTCAGGTTCTGCTTCTGCTTCTTCGGCTTCTTCTGCTTCTGCTTCTCCTGCTGCTGCTTCTTCTGCTGCTCCTGCTTCTATTTCTGCTTTTCCTTCTGTTTCTACTTCTCCTTCTGCTTCTGCTTCTTCTCCTTCTTATGTTTCTTCTGCTTCTGCTTCTCCTGCTTCTGCTTCTCCTGCTTCTCGTTGTGCTTCTCTTTCTGCTTCTCTTTCTGCTTCTCCTTCTCTTCTTCAGCTTCTCCTTCTGCTTCTCCTTCTCCTTCTGCTTCAATTTCTCCTTCTGCTTCTCATTCTGCTTCTGCGTCTTCTGCTTCTGCGTCTTCTGTTTCTTCTGCTTCTCTTGCTTCTGCTTCTCCTGCTTCTCCTACTTCTCGTGCTGCTTCTCCTTCTGCGTCTCTTTCTGCTTCTGCTTATCCTTTTGCTTCTCCTACTCCTAATCCTTCTCTTTCGCCTTCTCCTTCTTGTTCTTCTGCTTGTCCTGGTGCTTCTGCTTCTGCTTATTCTACTATTTCTGTTTCTTCTGCTTCTGCTTCAGATTGTGCTTCTTCTGTTTCTCCTTCTGCTTCAGATTCTGCTTCTGCTTCTTCGGCTTCTCCTGTTTCTTCTGCTTCTGCTTCTCCTGCTTCTTCTGGTTCTCCTGCTTCTCTTTCTGCTTCTCCTTCTGCTTCTGCTTCTCCTTCTGCTTCTGCTTCTGCTCTTCTCCTTCTTCTGTTTCTTTTGCTTCTGTTTCTTCTTCTTCTGTTTCTTCGGATTCTACTTCTGCTTCTCCTTCTTCTCCTTCTCTTTCTGTTTCTTCTGATTCTCCTGCTTCTCCTTCTTGTTCTCCTTCTGTTTCTGCTTCTCTTTCTGCTTCTGCTTCTCCTTCTGCTGCTCCTTCTCCTTCTCCTTCTTCTGCTTCTCTCACTGCTTCTGCTTCTGCTTCTTTGCTTATTCTTTTTCTTCTGCTTCAGCTTCTCCTGCTTCTGCTTCTTCTGCTTCTACTGCTTCTCCTTATACTTCTCC
>NW_012309818.1:0-2449 GCF_000151885.1 Dipodomys ordii | reverse complement strand
CCCCCGCTGTGTCCCGATATGTCCCCGCTGTGTCCCAAGCTGTGTCCCGCTGTGTCCCCCGCTGTGTCCCGCTGTGTCCCGTTGTGTCCCGCTCTGTCCCTGCTGTGTCCTCGCTGTGTACTCCTTTGTGTCAGGCTGTGTCAACGCTGCGTCCCGCTGTGTCCTGCTGTGTCCCCGCTTTGTCCCGCTGTGTCCCTGGAGTGTCCCCACTGTGTCCCTCTGTGTCCCGCTGTGTCCCCCGCTTGGTCCCGCTGTGTCCCCGCAGTGTCCCCGCTGTGTCCTGTTGTGTCCTCGCTGTGTCCCCCACTGTGTCCCGTTGTGTCCACAGCTGTGTACCCCGCTGTGTCTCGCTGTGTCCCCGATGTATCGATGCTGTGTCCTGCTGGGTCCTGCTGTGTCCTCCCTATGTTCCTCGCTGTGTCACACTGTGTCCCCGCTGTGTGCCCACTGTGTCCCGCTGTGTACTTCGTTGTGTCCAGCTGTGTCACCGCTGTGTCCTCGCTGTGTTCCCTGCTGTGTCCTGCTGTGACCCCCGGTGTGTCCCCCGCTGTTTTCCTCTCTGTGTCCCGCGCTGTGTCCCGCTGTGTCCTCGCTGGGCCCCCCGCTGTTTCCCGCTGGGTCCCCCGCTGGGTCCCGCTGTATCCCGATGTGTCCCCTGCTGTGTACCCTGCTTTGTCCTGCTGTGTCCCCCGCTGTGTCCCGCTGTGTCCCCCGCTGTGTCCTGCTGTGTCCTCGCTGTGTCCCGCTCTGTCTCCCCCTTGTCCCCGCTGTGTCCCGCTCTGTCCCGTGGTGTCCCGCTTTGTCCCCCGCTGAGTCCCCGCTGTGTCCCCACTGTGTCCCGCTGTGTCCCGCTGTGTACTGCTGTGTCCCCCGCTGAGTACCGCTGTGTCCCCGCTCTGTCCCCGCTGTGTCCCAATGTGTCCCCGGCTGTGTCCCGCTGTGTTTACTGCTGTGTTCCTGCTCTGTCCCGCTGTGACCCGCTGTGTCCCCCGCTCTGTCCCGCTGTGTCCACCGCTGTATCCCGCTGTGTCCCCCGCTGTGTCCCGCTGTGTCCTCGCTGTGTCCCCCGCTGTCTCCCGCTCTGTCCCCCGCTGTGTCTCATGCTTTGTCCCCGCTGTGTCCCACTGTGCTCAGCTGTGTCCCGCTGTGCCCCCACTGTGTCCCGTTGTGTCCACAGCTGTGTACCCCGCTGTGTAACGCTGTGTCCCCGCTGTATCGACGCTGTGTCCCGCTGGGTCCTGCTGTGTCCTCGCTGTGTTCCCCGCTGTGTCCCGCAGTGTCCCCCACTGTGTCCCCCGCTGTGTCCTCGCTGTGTTCCCCGCTGTGTCCCGCTGTGTCCTTGCTGTGTCCCCCGCTGTGTCCCGCTGTGTCCCCGCAGGGTCACCGCTGTTTTCCCTCTGTGTCCTGTGGTGTCCCGCTTTGTCCCCCGCTGTGTCCCCCGCTGAGTCCCCGCTGTGTCCCCACTGTGTCACGCTCTGTCCTCCCTGTGTCCCCCGCTGATTCCCGCTCTTTATCCCGCTGTGTCCCACTGAGTCCCCTCTGTGTCCCCCGCTGTGTCCCGCTGTGTCCCGCTGTGTACTGCTGTGTCCCCTGCTGAGTCCCGCTGTGTCCCCGCTGTGTCCCCGCTGTGTCCTCGCTGTGTCCCCCACTGTGTCCCGCTGTGTCCCCTCTTTGTCCCCCGCTGTGTCCGTCTGTGTCCCGCTGTGTCCACCGCTGTGTCCCCCGCTCTCTCCCGCTCTGTCCCACACTGTGTCTCATGCTTTGTCCCCGCTGTGTCCCACTGTGTCCCGTTGTGTCCCCCTGTGCCCCCACTGTGTCCCATTGTGTCCACAGCTGTGTACCACGCTGTGTAACGCTGTGTGCCCGCTGTATCGAAGCTGTGTCCCGCTGGTTCCAGCTGGGTCCTTGCTGTGTTCCCCGCTGTGTCCCCCTGTGTTCCCCGATGTGTCCCGCTGTGTCCTCGATGGGTCCCCCACTGTGTCGCGCTGTGTCCCACGCTGTGTCCCGCTGTGTCCCGCTCTGTCCCTGCTGTGTCCCGCTGTGTCCCCGCTTTGTGCCCGCTGTGTCCCTCTGTGTACTCCGTTGTGTCAGGCTGTGACACCGCTGTCTCTCACTGTGTCCACTCTCTGTCTCCTCTGTCCCCCGCTGTGTCCCCCGCTGTGTCCCCCGCTGTGTCCCGCTATGTCCCGCTGTGTCCCCGCAGTGTCCCCGCTGTGTCCCGCTGTGTCACAATGTGTCCCATGGTGTCCCGCTGTGTCCCCTGCTGTGACACTCTGAGTCCCCCTCTTTGTCATCGCTGTGTCCTGCTGTGTCATCTCTGTGTCCCCCGCTGTCTCCCGATTTGTCCCACGCTGTGTCCCGCTGTATCCCGCTGTGATCTCGCTGGGTCCCCCGATGTGTCCCGCTGTGTCCCAAGATGTGTCCTGCTGTGTCCCGCTTTGTACCCCGC
>NW_012309817.1:0-2449 GCF_000151885.1 Dipodomys ordii | reverse complement strand
TAAGCAGAAGAAGATGCACAAGGAGAAGCAGGAGAAGCAAAAGAAGCAAAAGCAGGAGAAGCAGAAGTAGGAGAAGGAGAATGAGAAGGAAGGGCAGCAGAAGGAATAGCAGAAGCAGAAGGAGAAGCAGAAGCAGAATGAGAAGCAGAAAGAGAACCAGTAGAAACAGAAGAAGCAGAAGCAGACGAAAGAGAAGAAGAAGAAGAAGAAGAAGAAGAAGAAGAAGAAGAAGGAGAAGAAGAAGAAGAAGAAGAAGAAGAAGAAGAAGAAGAAGAAGAAGAAGAAGAAGAAGAAGAAGAAGAAGCATAAGGAGAAGCAGTAAAAGCAGAAGAAGCAGAAGCAGGAGAAGCAGAAGATAAAGAATAAGCAAATGAAGCAGAAGCAGAAACAGTGGGAGAAGCAGAAGAAGGAGAAGGAGAAGGAGCAGCAGAAAGAGAAGCAGAAGTAGAAAGAGAAGCAGAAACAAAAGGAGAACAAGAAGAGAAGCAGGAGAATCAGAAGAAGCAGAAGTAGAAGCAGAAAGAGGAGAAAAAGGAGAAGCAGAAGTAGAATCAGAAGAAGCAGAAGAAGAACAAGCAGAAGAAACAGAAGCAAAAGAAACAGAAGAAGGAGAAGAGCAGAAGCAGGAGCAGAAGGAGAAGCAGAAGCAGAAGGAGAAGCAGAAAGAGAAGCATGAGAAGTAGAAGAAGCAGGAGAAGCAGAAGCAGAAGAAACAGGAGAAGCCGAAGAAGCAGAAGCAGAATCTGAAGCAGAAGGAGAAACAGAAGAAGCACAAGCAGAAGCAGGAGAAGCAGAAGCAGAAGAAAAAGAATAAGCAAAAGAAGCAGAAGCAGAAGCAGCAGGAGAAGCAGAAGAAGAAGACGGAGAAGGCGAGAGAGAAGGATTAGGAGTAGGAGAAGCAAAAGCATAAGCAGAAGCAGAAAGAGAAACAGAAGGAAAAGCAGCACGAGAAGTAGGAGAAGCAGGAGAAGCAGAAGCAGGAGAAGCAGAAGAAACAGAAAATGCAGAAGCAGAATGAGAAGCAGAAGGAGAAATTGAAGCAGAAGCAGAAGGAGAAGCAGAAGCAGAAGGAGAAGCAGAAGAAGGAGAAGGAGAAGCAGAAAGAGAAGCAGAAAGAGAAGCAGAACGAGAAGCAGGAGAAGCAGAAGCAGAAGAAACAGAAGAAGGAGAAGAAGCAGAAGCAGAAGGAGAAGCAGAAACAGAAGGAAAAGCAGAAAGAGAAGCAGGAGAAGCAGAAGAAGCAGCAGCAGGAGAAGCAGAAGCAGAAGAAGCCGAAGAAGCAGAAGAAGAACCTGAAGCAGAAGGAGAAGCAGGAGAAGCAGAAGAAGCAGAACCTGGAAAAGCAGAAGCAGAAAGAGAAGCAAAAGCAGAATGAGAAGCAGAAGAAACAGAAGAAGCAGAGGCAGTAGCAGAAGAAGCAGAAGATGCAGAAGCAGAAGGAGAAGCAGAAGGAAAAGCAGAAGAACGAGAAGGAGAAGGAGAATTAGAAACAGAAGGAGAAGAAGAAAGAGAAGCAGAAGAAGGAGCAGGAGAAAGAAGAGCAGCAGGAGAAGTAGAAAGAGCAGCAGAAGGAGAAGCAGGAGATGTAGAAACAGGAGAAGCAGAAGCAGAAGAAACAGGAGAAGGACAAGAAGCAGAAGCAGAAGCAGAACCTGAAGCAGAAGGAGAAGCAGGAGAAGCAAATGAAGCAGTATCTGGAGAAGCAGAATGAGAACAGAAGCGGAAAGAGAATCAAAAGCAGAAGGAGAAGCAGAAGAAACAGAAGAACAGAAGCAGTAGCAGTTGCAGCAGTAGGAGAAGCAGAAGGAAAAGCAGAAGAACGAGAAGGAGAAGGAAAAACAGAAGGATTAGCAGAAAAAGAAGCAGAAGGAGAAGCAGAAGAAGCAGAAGGAGAAGCAGAAGCAGAAGAAGAAACATAAGGACAAGCACAAGAAGAAGGAGATGCAGAAGGAGAAGCAGGAGAAGCAGAAGAAGCAGAAGCAGAAGAAGAAGTAGAAGCAGGAGAAGGAGAAAGAAGGGCAGCAGAAGCAATAGGAGAAGCAGAAGGAGAAGCAAAAGCAGAATGAGAAGCAGAAAGAGAAGCAGTAGAAGCAGAAGAAGCAGGAAGAGCAGAAGCAGAAGAAAGAGAAGAAGAAGAAGAAGAAGAAGAAGAAGAAGAAGAAGAAGAAGAAGAAGAAGAAGAAGAAGAAGAAGAAGAAGAAGAAGAAGGAGAAGCATAAGGGAGAAGCATAAGGAGAAGCAGTAGAAGCAGAAGAAGCAGAAGCAGGAGAAGCAGAAGCAGAAGAAAAGGATTAAGCATAAGATGCAGAATCTGAGGGAGAAGCAGTACGACCAGGAGATGGAGAAGCAGAGGGAGAATCTAACGAGAGGATGGAGATCAGAATCCGAAGAAGTATCTAAAGGAGTAGCTAAGATGATGCGATAGGAGAATCTGGAGAAGCCGAAGATG
>NW_012309816.1:0-2449 GCF_000151885.1 Dipodomys ordii | reverse complement strand
GCAGAAGCAGAACCTGAAGCAGAAGGAGAAGCAGAAGAATCAGAATCTGGAGAAGCAGAATGAGAAGCAGAAGGAGAAGCAGAAGCAGAAAGAGAATCAAAAGCAGAAGGAGAAGCAGAAGAAACAGAAGAAGTAGAAGCAGTAGCAGTTGTAGCAGAAGCAGAAGGAAAAGCAGAAGGAAAAGCAGAAGAACAAGAAGGAGAAGGAGAAACAGAAGGAGAAGCAGAAGGAGAAGCAGAAAGAGAAGCAGGTAAAGCAGAAGAAGAAGCAGAAGGAGAATCAGAAGGAGAAGCAGAAGAAGGAGAAGGAGAATCAGAAGCAGAAGAAGATGGAGAAGGAGAAGCAGAAGAAGCAGAAGCAGAAGGAGAAGCAGGAAAAGCAGAAGAAGCAGAAGCAAAGGGTGAAGCAAAAGAAGGAGAAGGAGAAGCAGAGGCAGAAGAAGAAGCATAAGGACAAGCACAAGCTGAAGGAGATGCAGAAGGAGAAGCAGGAGAAGCAGAAGAAGCAGAAGCTGAAAGAGAAGCAGAAGTAGGAGAAGGAGAAGGAGGAGAAGCAGAAGCAGAAGGAGAAGCAGAAGCAGAATGAGAAGCAGAAAGAGAAGCAGGAGGAGGACAAGAAGCAGAAGCAGGAGAAGCCGAAAGAGAAAAAGCAGAAACAGAAGCAGAAGGAGAAGCAGAAGCAGAAGGAGAAGCAGCAGAAGAAGTAGAACCAGAAATTCAGGCACGAGAAACAGAAGAAGCAGAAGCAGAAGGAGAAGCAAAAAGAGAAGCAGAAGGAGAAGTAGAAAAAGCAGCAGAAGAAGCAGAAAAACAAGCAGGAGAAGCAGAAGCAGAAAGAGAAGTAGAAGCAGAAGAAGAAGAAGAAGCAGAAGAAGAAGCAGTAGAAGCATAAGAAGCAGAAGCAGGAGAAGCAGAAGCAGAAGAAAAAGAAGAAGCATAAGAAGCAGAAGCAGAGGGAGAAACAGAAGAAGTAGAAGGAGCAGCAGAAGGTGAAGCAGAAGGAAATGCAGAAGCAGAAAGAGAAGCAGAAATAGAAGAAGAAGAAGGAGAAGTTGGAGAATCAGAAGAAGCAGAAGCAGAAAGAGAAGCAGAAGAAGGAGAAGGAGAAGCAGAAGGAGAAGGACAAGCAGGAGAAGCAGAAGAAGCAGAAGCGGGAGAAGCAGAAGAAGAAGAAGAAGAAGAAGAAGAAGAAGAAACAGAAGAAGGAGAAGGAGCAGAAGGAGAAGCAGAAGCAGAAGGAGAAGCAGAAAGAGAAGCAGAAGAAGCAGAAGAAGCAGTAGCAGGAGAAGCAGAAGCAGAAGAAACAGAAGAAGCCGAAGAATCAGAAGGAGAACCTGAAGCAGAAGGAGAAGCAGAAGCAGCAGAAGCTGGAAAAGCAGAAGCAGAAGAAACCGAACAAGCAGAAGAAGCAGAAGCAGAACGAGAAGCAGAAGAAGAAGGAGAAAGAGAAGGATTAGGAGTAGGAGGAGCAGAAGCAGAATAAGAAGCAGAAAGAGAAGCAGAAGAAGAAGCAGAAGGAGATACAGAAGAAGCAGAAGCAGGAGAAGCAGAAGCAGAAGCAGAATGAGAAGCACAAGAAGGAGAAATTGAAGGAGAAGGAGAAGGAGACGGAGAAGCAGAAGGAGAAGTAGGAGAAGAAGAAGAAGAAGAAGAAGGAGAAGCAGAAACAGAAGAAACAGAAGGAGAAGAGCAGAAGCAGAAGGAGAAGCAGAAGTAGAAGCAGAAGAAGCAGAAGCTGAAGCAGAAGAAGAAGAAACAGAAAAAGCAGAAGAAGCAGAAGAAGAAGCAGCAGGAGAAGCAGAAGAAGAAGAAGGAGAAGGAGAAAGAGAAGGATTAGGAGTAGGAGAAACAGAAGGATAAGCAGAAGCAGAAAGAGAAGGAGAATGAGAAGGAGAAGCAGGAGAAGCAGAAGAAGCAGAAGCAGGAGAAGCAGAAGCAGAAGAAACATAGGAAGGAGAAGAAGCAGAAGGAGAAGCAGAAACAGAAGGAAAAGCAGAAAGAGAAGCAGGAGAAGCAGAAGAAGCAGCAGCAGGAGAAGCAGAAGCAGAAGAAGCCGAAGAAGCAGAAGCAGAACCTGAAGCAGAAGGAGTAGCAGGAGAAGCAGAAGAAGCAGAATCTGAGAAGCAGAAGGAGAAGCAGAAGCAGAAAGAGAAGCAAAAGCAGAAGGAGAAGCAGAAGGGGAAGCAGAAGAAACAGAAGAAGCAGAGGCAGTAGCAGAAGAAGCAGAAGATGCAGAAGCAGAAGGAGAAGCAGAAGGGGAAGCAGAAGAAACAGAAGAAGCAGAGGCAGTAGCAGAAGAAGCAGAAGATGCAGAAGCAGAAGGAGAAGCAGAAGGAAAAGCAGAAGAACGAGAAGGAGAAGGAGTAGGAGAAACAGAAGGAGAAGCAGAAAGAGAAGCAGAAGAAGGAGCAGGAGAAGGAAAAGCAGCAGGAGAAGCAGAAAGAGCAGCA
>NW_012309815.1:0-2450 GCF_000151885.1 Dipodomys ordii | reverse complement strand
CATCCTTCTCTTTCGCCTTCTCCTTCTTCTTCTTCTGCTTTTCCTGCTGCTTCTGCTTCTGCTTATTGTACTATTTCTGTTTCTTCTGCTTCTTCTTCAGATTGTGCTTCTTCTGTTTCTCCTGCTTCAGATTCTGCTTCTGCTTCTTCGGCTTCTCCTGTTTCTTCTGCTTCTGCTTCTTCTATTTCTCCTGCTTCTCTTTCTCCTTCTGCTTCTGCTCTTCTCCTTCTTCTGTTTCTTTTGCTTCTGTTTCTTCTGCTTCTTCTTCTTCTGTTTCTTCTGCTTCTACTTCTGATTCTCCTTCTTCTCCTCTTTCTGCTTCTACTTCTGCTTCTTCTGATTCTCATGCTTCTCCTTCTTGTTCTCCTTCTGTTTCTGCTTCTCTTTCTGCTTCTGCTTCTCCTTCTGCTGCTCCTTCTCATTCTTCTCCTTCTCCCAGTGCTTCTGCTTCTGCTTCTTTTGCTTATTCTTTTTCTTCTGCTTCTGCTTCTTCTGCTTCTACTGCTTCTCCTTACGCTTCTCCTTATGCTGCTGCTTCTTTTTCTTCTTCTTCGTCTTTTTCTTCTTCTCCTTCTTCTTCGTCTTTTTCTTCTTCTCCTTCTTCTTCTTCTTCTTCTTCTTCTTCTTCTTCTTCTTCTTCTTCTTCTTCTTCTTCTTCTTCTTCTTCTGCTTCTGCTTCTTCTCTTTCGTCTGCTTCTGCTTTTCCTGCTTCTTCTGCTTCTCTTTCTGCTTCTCATTCTGCTTCTGCTTCTTCTTCTGCTTCTCCTATTGCTTCTGCTGCCCTTCCTTCTCCTTCTCCTTCTCCTACTTCTGCTTCTCCTTCTGCTTCTGCTTATTCTGCTTCTCCTGCTTCTCCTTCTGCATCTTCTTCTCCTTCTGCTTCTCCTTTTGCTGCTAGTTCTCCGTCTTCTCCTACTCCCTCTGATTCTGCTTCTTATGCTTATTCTTTTTCTTCTCCTACTCCTGCTTCTGCTTCTTCTGCTTCTACTGCTTCTCCTTATGCTTCTCCTTTTCCTTCTTCTTCTTCTTCTTCTTCTTCTTCTTCTTCTTCTTCTTCTTCTTCTTCTTCTTCTTCTTCTTCTTCTTCTTCTTCTTCTTCTTCTTCTTCTTCTTCTTCTTCTCCTTCTTCTTCCTCTTCTTCTTCTTTTTCTTCTTCTCTTTCTTCTGCTTCTGTTTTCCTGCTTCTTCTGCTTGTACTGCTTCTCTTTCTGCTTCTCATTCTGCTTCTGCTTCTCCTTATGCTTCTCCTATTGCTTCTGCTGCTCTTCCTTCTCCTTCTCCTATTTCTACTTCTTCTGCGTCTGCTTCTTCTGCTTCTCCAGCTTCTCCTTCTGCATCTTCTTCTGCTTGTGCTTTTCCTTCTGCATCTTCTTCTGCTTCTGCTTCTCCTTCTGCTTCTCCTTCTGCTTCTTCTGCTTCTCCTTCAGATTCTCTTTCTACTTCTGCTTCTGTTTTTCCTTCTCCTTCTCGTTCTTCTGCTTTTCCTTCTGCTTCTGCTGCAACTGCTACTGCTTCTGCTTCTTCTGTTTCTTCTGTTTCTCCTGCTGCTTTTGATTCTCTTTCCGCTTCTGCTTCTCCTTCAGCTTCTCATTCTGCTTCTCCAGATTCTGCTACTTCTGCTTCTCCTGCTTCTCATTCTGCTTCAGGTTCTTCTTCTGCTTCTTCGGATTCTTATGCTTCTGCTTCTCCTGCTTCTGCTTCTTCTGCTTCACCTCCTTCTCTTTCTGCTTCTCCTTCTGTTTCTGCTTCTCCTTCTGCTTCTGCTGCTTGTCCTTCTCCTGTTTGTTCTGCTTCTGCTTCTCTTGTTTCTGCATCTCCTGCTTCTCCTTCTGCTGCTCTTTCTGCTTCTCCTGCTGCTTTTCCTTCTACTGCTTCTTCTTCTGCTTCTCTTTCTGCTTCTCCTTCTGTTTCTCCTTCTCCTTCTCGTTCTTCTGCTTTTACTTCTGCTTCTCCTTCTGCTTCTGCATCTTCTGCTTCTTCTGCTATTGCCTCTGCTTCTTCTGTTTCTTCTGCTTCTCCATCTGCTTCTCCTTCTGCTTTTGCTTTTCTTTCTGCATCAGCTTCTCCTTCTGCTTCTCCAGATTCTGCTTCTTCTGCTTCTCCTGCTTGTCCTTCTGCTTCAGGTTCTGCTTCTTCTTCTTCAGCTTCTTCTGCTTCTGCTACTCCTGCTGCTGCTTCTTCTGCTTCTTCTACATCTCAAGCTTCTCATTCTGCTTAACCTTCAGTTTCTTCATCTTCTTCTTCTTCTTCTTCTTCATCTTCATCAACTTCTTCTACATCTTCATCTTCAACTGAAAAACTAAATCAGCAACAGAAGCAACAGATTATGCAGCAATCATAAATAATTAAATGCTAAAACAACATGCTGCACAGCTGCTACTGACAACACGAAAAAATAAAAAAAAAAAAAAACAAAAACAAAAAAAAACAAAAAAAAAAGAAGAAGAAAT
>NW_012309814.1:0-2450 GCF_000151885.1 Dipodomys ordii | reverse complement strand
ACACAGTGGGACACAGCGGGACACTGCAGGGTACACTGCTTTTTTTACATAGCGGGACACAGCGGGGTACGCAGTGGGACACAGTTTTGGACACAGCGGGGACACAGCAGGACACAGCGGGGGACACAGCGAGGACACAGCGGGTCACAGCGGGACACAGCGTGGGACAAAGCAGGAGACAGCAGGGGTCACAGCTAGGACACAGCTGGACACATCAGGGTACACAGCGGGACACAGCGGGAGACACAGAAGGGTACAAAGCGGGACACAGCGAGAAACACAGCGAGGTCTCAGCAGGGGCCAAAGCAGGACAACACGGGACACAGTGTGACACAGTAGGACACTGCGGGGACACTGCAGGGGCCCAGCGGGACAAAGCGGGCGACACAGCGGGACACAGTGGGAACACAGCGGGGGACACAGCAGGGGACAGCATGGGACAGAGAGGGGACAAAGCGGGACACAGCGGGGACACTGCTGGACACAGCGGGGTACACAGCGGGACACAGAGGGCACACAGTGGGGACACAGCGGGGGACACAGCGGGACACAGCGGGTCACAGCGGGGGACACAGAGGGACACAGCGGGACACAGCGGGGGACACAGTGGAACACAGCATGGGACATATCGAGACACAGCGGGACACAGCGGGACACAGCGGGACACAGCAGGGACACAGCAGGGACACAGCGGGGGACACAGCGAGGACACAGCGGGACACAGCGGGGACACTGCGGGAGCATTCGGGACACAGCGGGGTACACAGCGGGACACAGCGGAGTACACAGCTGGGGACACAAAGGGACACATCGGGGGACACAGCGGGACCCAGCAGGACACAGCGTCGATACAGCGGGGACACCGCGGGACATAGCGGGGTACACAGCTGGGGACACAACGGGACACAGCGGTGGACACAGCGAGGACACAGCGGGACACAGCTGGGACACTGAGGGAACATAGAGGGACACAGCGGGTACACAGCGGGACACAGCGGGGGACACAGAGTGGTACACAGCGGGACACAGCTGGAAACAAAGCGAGGTCACAGCGGGGGAAAAAGCGGGACAACACGGGACACAGTGTGACACAGCGGGACAGAACGGTGACACAGCAGGGGCAAAGCGGGACAAAGCAGGGACACAGCGAGACACAGCGGGACACCGCGGGGGACACAGCGGGGGACAGCAGGGGACAGGGGACACAGCGGGACACAGCGGGGACACAGCGAGGACACAGCGGGTTACACAGAGGGACACAGCGGGCACACACTGGGGACACAGCGGGACACAGCGGAACTCAGCGGGAGACACAGCAGTACACAGCGGGACACAGTGGGACACACCGGGGAGACAGCAGGGACACAGTGGGGGACAAAGCGGGACACAGCGGGTCAGAGCGGGGGACACAGCGGGACACAGCGGGAGACACAGAGGGGTACACAGCGGGACACAGCGGGGAACACAGCGAGGACACAGCGGAACACAGCGGGACACAGCGTCGATACAGTGGGGACAGAGCGGGTCACAGCAAGGACACAGCGGGACACAGCGGGACACAGCGGGGACACAGCGGGGACTCAGCGGGGGACACAGCGGGACACAGCGGGGGACACAGCGAGACACGGCGGGGACAAAGCTGGACACAGCGCGGTACACAGAGGGACACAGCAGGGACACAGCGGGGAAACAGCGTGACACAAAAGGACACAGCGAGACACAGCGGGGGACACAGCGAGGAAACAGCTGCACACAGTGGGGGCCACAGCAAGGACAGAGCGGGACACAGCGGGACACAGCAGGACACAGTGGGGGACACAGGAAGGACACAGCGGTACACAGAGGGGGACAGAGCGAGGACACATTGGGACACAGCGGGACTCAGCGAGGTACACAGCAGTACACAGCGGGACACAGCGGGACACAGCGGGGACACAGCAGGGACACAGTGGGGGACACAGCGGGACACAGCGGGGGGACACAGAGGGGTCCACAGCGGGACACAGCAGGGAAAAAAGTGAGGCCACAGCAGAACACAGCGTGGGACACAGCGAGGACACAGCGGGACACAGCGGGACACAGCAGGGACAAAGCAGTAGACACAGCGGGACACAGTGGCGGACACAGCGGGACACAGCGTGGGACACAGGGAGGACACAGCGGGACCAAGCGTCGATACTGCTGGGACACAGCGGGACACAGCGAGGTACACAGCTGGGGACACAACGGGACACAGCTGGGAACACAGGGAGGACATAGCGGGACCCAGCGGGACCCAGCGTCGTTTACAGCGGGGACACAGCAGGACACAGCGGGGTACACAGCGGGACACAGCGGGGACACAGCTGGGGGACACAGCGGGGGACACAGCGGGACACAGCGGAACACAGCGGGGAGACAAAGCTGGAGACAGCGGGGGCACACAGCGAGGGACACTGGGGGGACACAGA
>NW_012309813.1:0-2450 GCF_000151885.1 Dipodomys ordii | reverse complement strand
CAGTGGGAAACCAGCGGGACACAGCAGGGAAACTGCGGGGACACAGGGAGACAAAGCGTGGGACACATAGGGACACAGCGGGGGACACAGTGGGGGACACAGCGGGACACAGCGGGGAACACAGCGAGGACACAGCGGGACCCAGCGGTACACAGCGTCGATACAGCGGGGACACAGCGTTACACAGCGTGGTACACAGCTGTGAACACAACGGGACACAGTGGGGGCACAGCGGGACACAGCGGGACACAGTGGGACACAGCGGGGACAAAGCTTGAGACACAGAGGGGTACAGAGCGGGAGACAGCGGGGGACACAGCGAGGACACAGCCGGACACAGCGGGACACTGCGGGGGACACATCGGGGGACACAGCGGGGGACACAGCCGGACACAGCGGGACACAGCGGGGGACACAGGGGGGACACAGCGGGACCCAGCGTGGGACACAGCGAGGACACATTGGGACACGGCGGGGACACAGCGGGACTCAGCGGGGGACACAGCAGTACACAGCGGGACGCAGCGGGACACAGCGGGGGACACAGAGGGGTAAACAGCGGGACACAGCTGGGAACACAGCGAGGACACAGCGGGACCAAGCGAGACACAGCATCGATACAGCAGGGACACAGCAGGACACAGCGGGGTACACAGCTGGGTACACAACGGGACACAGTGGGGGACACAGCGAGGACCCAGCAGGACATAGCAGGGCACACAGCGGGACACAGCGGGACACAGCTTGGGACACAGCGGGACACAGTGGGGACACAGCAGTAGACACAGCGGGACACAGCGGGACACAGCGTGGGACAAAGCGGGAGATAGCAGGGGACACAGCGAGGACACAGCGGGACACAGTGGCGACACATAGAGGACTCAGCGGGGGACACAGTGTGGGACAGAGCGGGACACAGTGGGACCCAGCTGGGACAAAGCATGAGACACAGCGGTGGACAGAGCGGGAGACAGAGGCGGACACAGCGAGGACACAGCAGGACACAGCGGGGACACAGAGGTGGCTCAGGGAGGCCACAGCGGGGGACAAAGCGGGACACCACGGAACACAGCGGGACACAGCGTGAAACAGCGGTGAACCTGCGGGGACACAGCGGGACACAGCGGGGGACACAGCGGGACACAGCGGGGACACAGCGGGGACACTGCGGGACCCAGCAGGACACAGCGGGACCCAGCAGGACACAGCGGGGGACATAGCGGGACACAGCGGGAGATACAGCGGGACACAGCGGGGACACAGAGGGGACTCAGCGGGACAGAGCGGGACACTGCAGGGCACAGCGGGGGACACAGCGGGACACAGCGGGGGACACAGCGAGGACACAACGGAACACAGAGTGGGACACAGTGAGGACACAGCGGGACACAGCCGGGTCCCAGCAGTGGACACAGCGGGACACAGCGGGGGACACAGCGGGACACAGCGGGGGACACATGGAGGACTCAGCGGGACAAAGCGGGGACACAGCGGCGACTCACTGGGGGACACAGCGGGGGACAAAGCGGGACACCACAGAACACAGTGGGAAACAGCGGGACACAGCGGGCAAACTGCGGGGACACAGGGAGACAAAGCGTGGGACACATAGGGACACAGCGGGGGACACAGTGGGGGACACAGCGGGACACAGCGGGACACAGCAGGGGGACACAGCGAGGACACCACGGAACACAGCGGGACACAGTGGGAAACAGAGGGGATCCTGCGGGGACACAGCGGTACACAGTGGGGGACACAGTGGGAAACAGCGGGGGACACAGCAGGACACAGTGGGGGACAAAGCCAGGACACAGCGGGACACAACGGGACACAGCAGGGGGACACAGCGAGGATACCACGGAACACAGCGGGACAGAGCGGGAAACAGAGGGGAACCTGCGGGGGACACAGTGGTACACAGTTGGGGACACAGTGGGAAACAGCGGGGGACACAGCGGGACACAGTGGGGGACAGAGCGTGGGACACAGCGAGACACAGCGGGGACAAAGCTGGACACAGCGGGGTACACAGAGGGACACAGCTGGGACACAGCGGGGAAACAGCGTGACACAGCAGGACACAGCGGGAAACAGCGGGGGACACAGCAAGGACACAGCGGCACACAACGGGGGACACAGCAAGGACACAGTGGGACACAGCGGGGGACACAGCAAGACATAGCGGGGGACACAGCGGGGGACACAGAGGGACACAACGGGACTCAGCGGGGGACACAGCAGTACACAGCGGGACACAGCGGGGACACAGCAGGGACACAGTGGGGGATACAGGGATGACACAGCAGGACCCAGCGGGACCCAGCGTCGATACAGCAGGGACACAGCGGGACACAGAGGGTAAAAAAGCGAGGACACAGAAGAACACAGCGGGGACACAGCCAGTAGACACAGCGGGACACAGTGGCGGACAAAGCGGGACACAGCGG
>NW_012309812.1:0-2450 GCF_000151885.1 Dipodomys ordii | reverse complement strand
TGCTTCTCTTTCTGCTTCTCCTTCTGGTTCTGCTTCTCCTTCTGCTCCTTCTCCTTCTTCTGTTTCTTCTTCTTCTTCTTCTGCTTCTCCCGCTTCTGCTTCTTCTGCTTCTCCTGCTTGTCCTTCTCCTTCTGCTTCTCCTTCTCCTTCTTCTGCTTCTCTTTCTGCTTCTGCTTCTTCTGATTCTCCAACTTCTCCTTCTTCTTCTCCTTCTGTTTCTGCTTCTCTTTCTCCTTCTGCATCTCCTTCTGCTTCACCTTCTGCTGCTCCTTCTCCTTCTTCTGTTTCTCCCTCTGCTTCTGCTTCTTATGCTTCTTCTTTTTCTTCTGGTTCTGCTTCTCCTGCTTCTGCTTCTTATGCTTCTACTGTTTCTTCTTCTTCTGCTTCTTCTGCTTCTACTTCTCTTCCTGCTTCTGCTTCTCCTGCTTGTTTTTCTGCTTCTTCTGCTGTTTTTTCTACTTCCCCTTCTGCTTCTCTTTTGGCTTCTCCTTCTGCTTCTGCTTCTTCTGTTTCTGCTGCCTGAATTTCTGGTTCTACTTCTTCTGCTGCTTCTCCTTCTGCTTCTGCTTCTCCTTCTGCTTCTGTTTCTGCTTCTTCTCTTTCGGCTTCTCCTGCTTCTGCTTCTTGTGCTTCTCCTGCTTCTCTTTCTGCTTCTCATTCCGCTTCTGCTTCTCCTTCTGCTTCTGCTTCTCCTTCTCCTTCTCCTACTTCTGTTTCTCCTTCAGCTTCTGCTTCTTCTGCTTCTCCTTCTGCATCTCCTTCTGCTTGTGCTTGTCCTTATGCTTCTTCTTCTGCCTCTGCTTCTCCTTCTCCTTCTTTTGCTTCTCCTTTTGCTTCTGCTTCTTCTGCTTTTCCTGCTTCTCCGTCTGATTTTGCTTCTTCTGCCTTTCCTGATTCTCCTGCTGCTTCTCCTTCTTCTTCTCCTTCTGTTTCTCCTTCTCCTTCTCGTTCTTCTGCTATTCCTTCTGCTTCTCTTTCTGCTTCTGCATCTTCAGCTTCTTCTGCTACTGCTTCTGCTTCTTCTGTTTCTTCTGCTTCTCCTTCTGCTTTTGCTTCTCTTTCTGCTTCTGCTTCTCCTTCTGCTTCTCCTTCTTCTTCTCCAGATTCTGCTTCTTCTACTTCTCCTTCCGCTTCAGGTTCTGCTTCTGCTTCTTCGGCTTCTTCAGCTTCTATTTCTGTTTCTCCTTCTGTTTCTGCTTCTCTTTCTGCTTCTTCTCCTTCTTCTATTTCTTCTGCTTATGCTTCTCCTGCTTCTCCTTCTGTTTCTCTTTATTCTTATCCTTCTGCTTCTCCTTCTCCTTCTCCTTCTTCTGCTTCTCCTTCTGCTTCTGCTTCTGCTTCTCCTTCTGCATCTTCTTCTGTTTTAATTTCTCCTTCTTCTGCTTTTCATTCTGCTTCTGCTTCTCCTGCTTCTGCTTCTTCTGCTTCTCCTTCTCCTTCTCCTTCTCTTTCTGCTTATGCTTATCGGGCTGTTTCTCCTACTCCTAATCCTTCTCTTTCTCCTTCTCTTTCGTCTTCTTCTTCTTCTTCTTCTTCTTCTTCTTCTTCTTCTTCTTCTTCTTCTTCTTCTTCTTCTTCTTCTTCTTCTTCTTCTTCTTCTTCTTCTGCTTTTCCTGCTTCTTCTTCTTCTGCTTCTTCTTCTTTTTCTGCTTTTTCAGTTTCTTCTGCTTCAGCTTCTCCTTCTGCTTCTGTTTCTCCTTCTGCTTCTGCTCTTCTCCTTCTTCTGTTTCTTCTGCTTCTGCTTCTCCTGCTTCTCCTTCTTCTGCTTCTCCTACTTCTCCTTCTGCTTCTCCGTCTCATTCTCCTTCTCCTTCAATTTCTCCTTCTTGTGCTTCTCATTCTACTTCTGCTTCTGCTTCTCCTGCTTCTGCTTCTTCTGTTTCTCCTTCTGCTTCTCGTTCTGCTTCTAATTCTGCTTCTGCTCCTCCTACTCCTAATCCTTCTCTTTCTCTTCTTATTCTTCTGCTTCTCGTTCTGCTTCTGCTTCTTCTGCTTGTTCTGTATCTTCTGCTTCTGCTTTTCCAGCCTCTGATGCTTCTGCTTCTCCTTCTGCTTCAGGTTCTCCTTCTGCTTCTTCAGCTTCTTCTGTTTCTTCTGCTTCTGCTTCTCCTGCAACTGCTTCTTCTGCTTCTGTTTCTATTTCTGCTTCTCCTTCTGCTTCTGCTTCTCCTTCTGCTCCTTCTCCTTCTTCTGTTTCTTCTTCTTCTTCTGCTTCTCCCGCTTCTGCTTCTTCTGCTTCTCCTGATTGTCCTTCTGCTTCTGCTTCTCCTTCTCCCTCTTTTGCTTCTCTTTCTGCTTCTGCTTCTTCTGATTCTCCAACTTCTCCTTCTGTTTCTGCTTCTCTTTCTGCTTCTGCATCTCCTTCTGCTTCACCTTCTGCTGCTCCTTCTCCTTCTTCTGTTTCTCCCCTCTGTTTCTACTTCTGCTTCTTATAACTTCTTCTTTTTCCT
>NW_012309811.1:0-2450 GCF_000151885.1 Dipodomys ordii | reverse complement strand
CTCCTTCTGCTTCTCATTCTGCTTCTGCGTCTTCTGTTTCTTCTGCTTTACCTGCTTCTGCTTCTCCTGCTTCTCCTACTTCTCGTGCTGCTTTTCCTTCTGCGTCTCTTTCTGCTTCTGCTTATCCTTTTGCTTCTCCTACTCCTAATCCTTCTTTCTCGCCTTCTCCGACTTCTTCTTCTTCTGCTTCTCTTGCTGCTTTTGCTTCTGCTTATTCTACTATTACTGTTTCTTCTGCTTCTGCTTCAGATTGTCCTTCTTCTGTTTCTCCTTCTGATTCAGATTCTTCTTCTGCTTCTTCGGCTTCTCCTGTTTCTTCTGCTTCTGCTTCTCCTGCTTCTTCTTCTTCTCCTGCTTCTCTTTCTGCTTCTCCTTCTGCTTCTGCTTCTCCTTCTGCTTCTGCTTCTGCTCTTCTCCTTCTTCTGTTTCTTTTGCTTCTGTTTCTTCTGCTTCTTCTTCTGTTTCTTCTGATTCTATTTCTGCTTCTCCTTCTTCTCCTCTTTCTGCTTCTACTTCTACTTCTTCTTATTCTCCTGCTTCTCCTTCTTGTCCTCCTTCTGTTTCTGCTTCTCTTTCTGCTTCTTCTTCTCCTTCTGCTGCACCTCCTCCTTCTCCTTCTTCTGCTTCTCCCACTGCTTCTGCTTCTGCTTCTTTTGCTTATTCTTTTTCTTCTGCTTCTGCTTCTCTTGCTTCTGCTTCTTCTGATTCTACTGCTTCTCCTTATGCTTATCCTTATGCTTCTCCTTATGCTTCTCCTTATGCTCTTCATCATCTCTTTTTTTCTACTGCTCTGCTTCTCTGCTCATCTCTCTCTCTCTCTCTGCTCTCTCTCTCTCTCTCTCATCTCTCTCTCTCTCTCTCTCTCTCTCTCTCTCTCTCTCTCTCTCTCTCTCATCTCTTCTTCTTCTTCTTCTTCTTCTCTTTCTTCTGCTTCTGCTTTTCCTGCTTCTTCTGGTTCTACTGCTTCTCTTTCTGCTACTCATTCTGCTTCTCCTTCTGCTTCTGCTTCTCCTATTGCTTCTGCTGCTCTTCCTTCTCTTTCTCCTACTTCTACTTCTTCTTCTGCTTCTGCTTCTCCTGCTTCTCATGCTTCTCCTTCTGCATCTCCTTCTGCTTGTGCTTGTCCTTATGCTTATTCTTCTGTTTCTGTTTTCCTTCTGCTTCTTCTGCTTCTCCTTCTGATTCTCCTTCTGCTTCTGCTTCTTTTTCTCCTTCTTGTTCTCGTTCTTCTGCTTTTCCTTCTTCTTCTCCTTCTGCTTCTGCTGCAAATGCTACTGCTTCTTCTGTTTCTTCTGCTTCTCCTTCTGCTTTTGATTCTCTTTCCGCTTCTGCTTCTCCTTCAGCTTCTCCTTCTGCTTCTTCTCCTTCTTCTGTTTCTTCTGCTTCTGCTTCTCCTGCTTCTGCTTCTCGTTCTGCTTCCCTTCCTGCTTCTCCTTCTCCTTCTTCTGCGTCTCCTTCTGCTTCTGCGTCTCCTTCTGCTTCTGCTTCTCCTTCTGCTTCTGCTTCAATTTCTCCTTCTGCTTCTCATTCTGCTTCTGCGTCTTCTGTTTCTTCTGCTTCTCCTGCTTCTGCTTCTCCTGCTTCTCCTACTTCTCGTGCTGCTTCTCCTTCTGCTTCTGTTTATCCTTTTGCTTCTCCTAATCCTAATCCTTCTCTCTCGCCTTCTCCGTCTTCTTCTTCTGCTTCTCCTGCTGCTTCTGCTTCTGCTTATTCTACTATTTCTGTTTCTTCTGCTTCTGCTTCAGATTGTGCTTCTTCTGTTTCTCCTTCTGCTTCAGATTCTACTTCTGCTTCTTCGGCTTCTCCTGTTTCTTCTGCTTCTGCTTCTCCTGCTTCTTCTACTTCTCATGCTTCTCTTTCTGCTTCTCCTTCTGCTTCTGCTTCTCCTTCTGCTTCTGCTTCTGCTCTTCTCCTTCTTCTGTTTCTTTTGCTTCTGTTTCTTCTTCTTCTGCTTCTTCAGATTCTACTTCTGCTTCTCCTTCTTCTCCTTCTTCTCCTTCTCTTTCTGCTTCTTCTGATTCTCCTGCTTCTCCTTCTTGTTCTCCTTCTGTTTCTGCTTCTCTTTCTGCTTCTGCTTCTCCTTCTGCTGCTCCTTCTCCTTCTCCTTCTTCTGCTTCTCTCACTGCTTCTGCTTCTGCTTCTTTTGCTTATTCTTTTTCTTCTGCTTCAGCTTCTCCTACTTCTGCTTCTTCTGCTTCTACTGCTTCTCCTTATGCTTCTCCTTATGCTGCTGCTGCTTCTTCTTCTTCTTCGTCTTCTTCTTCTTCTCTTTCTTCTGCTTCTGCTTTTCCTGCTTCTTCTGCTTCTACTGCTTCTCTTTCTGCTTCTTGTCCTTCTCCTGTTTCTTCTCCTTCAGCTTCTCCTGCTTCTGCTTCTTCTGCTTTTCCTGCTTCTCTTTCTGCTTCTCCTTCAAGCTTCTCCTTCTGCTTCTGCTCCTTCTCCTTCTTCTG
>NW_012309810.1:0-2450 GCF_000151885.1 Dipodomys ordii | reverse complement strand
GCTCTGTCCCCTCTGTGTCCCTCTGAGTCCAGCTCTGTCCCCGCTGTGTGTCCGCTGTGTCCCGCTGTGTACCCTTCTGTGTCCAGCTGTGTCCCCTCTGTGTCCCGCTGTGTCCCTTCTCTTTCCCCCGCTGTCCACCGCTGTGTCTCCTGGCTGTGTCCCGCAGTGTCCCCGCTGTGTCCCGCTGTGTCCTACTGTGTCCCATGGTGTCCCGCTTTTTTCCCTCTATGTCCCCTGCTGAGTCCCCTCTGTGTCCCCGCTGTATCCAGCTGTGTCCTCGCTGTGTCCTCTGCTGTCTCCCGCTTTTTCCCACGCTGTGTCCTACTGTGTCCCACTGTGTCCCTGCTGTGTCCCCCGCTGTGTCCCGCTGTGTCCCGCTGTGTCCCCCGCTGTGACCTGCTGTGTCCCTCTGTGTCCCCGCTGTGTCCCGCTGTGTCCCGCTGTGTCCCCAGATGTGTCCCGCTGGGTCCCGCTGTGTCCCCCGCTGGGTCCCGCTGTGTCCCCGCAGGTTCACCGCTGTTTCACGCTGTGTCCTGCTGTGTTCCCTGGTGTCCCGCTTTGTCCCCCGCTGTGTCCCTCTGTGTCCACTGCTGGGTCCCCGCTGGGTCCCGCTGTGTCTCGCTGTGTCCCGCTGTGTCCTCGCTTTGTCCCATGCTTTGTTAAGCTGTGTCCTCCCTGTGTCCCCCGCTGTGTCCCGCTGTATCCCCCGCTGTGCCCCGCAGTGTCCCCCGCTGTGCCCCGCAGTGTCCCGCTGTGTCCCGCTCTGTCCCCCACTGTGTCCCCCGCTGAGTCCTCTATGTGTCGCCGCTGTGTCCCGCTGTGTCCTCGCTGTGTCCCCTGCTGTCTCCCGCTTTGTCCCACGCTGTGTCCCGCTGTGTCCCGCTGTGTCCTCGCTGTGTCCCCCGCTGTGTCCTGCTGTGTTCCCGCTGTGTCCCAAGCTGTGTCCCGCTGTGTCACGCTCTGTGCCCCGCTGTGTCCCACTATGTTCCCGCAGTGTCCCCGCTGTGTCCTCGCTGTGTTCCCCGCTGTGTCCCGCTGTGTCCCGCTGTGTCCCCCGCTGTGTCTCGCTGTGTCTACTTCTGTGTCCCCACTGTGTCCCGCTGTGTCTCGCTGTGTCCCGCTGTGTCCTTGCTGTTTCCCACGCTGTGTTCTGCTGTGTCCTCGCTGTGTCCCCCGCTGTTTCCCGCTGTGTCCCAATGTGTCCTCGCTGTGTCCCCCTCTGTGTCCCGCTGTGTCCCCCGCCGTGTCCAGCTGTGTCCCGCTGTGTCCCGCTGTGTCCCGCTTTGTCCCGCTTTGTCCCCCACTGTGTCCCGCTGTGTCCCCGCTGTGACCCCGCTGTGTCCCGCTGTGTCCCACTGTGTCCCGTGGTGTCCCGCTTTTTCCCCCGCTGTGTCCCCGGCTGAGTCTCGCTGTGTGCCCACTTTGTGCTCCCTGTGTCCCCCGCTGTGTCCTGCTCTGTTCCCCACTGAGTCTCCCGTTTTGTCCCCGCTGTGCCCCGCTGTGTGCCGCTGTGTCCCCCACTGTGTCCCGTTGTTTCATCAGCTGTGTACCCCGCTGTGTCCGCTGTGCTCCCGCTGTTTCGACACTTTGTCCCGCTGGGTCCTGCTGTGTCCTCTCTGTGTTCCCCACTGTGTCCCGCTGTGTCCCCCGCTGTGTCCCGCAGTATCCCCCGCTGAGTCCCCCTGTGTCACCGCTGTGTCCCTCTGTGTCCCCGCTCTATCGACGCTGTATCCCGCTGGGTCCCGCTGTGTCCATTCTTTGTTCTCCGCTGTGTCCCTCTGTGTCCCCCGCTGTGTCTCTCGCTGTGTCCCTCTGTGTCCCCGGCTGTGTCCGGCTGTGTCTTGCTGTGTCCCCCGCTGTGTCCTTGCTGTGTCCCCGCTGTGTGCCGATGTGTCCCGCAGTGTCCCCAGCTGAGTACCGCTGTGTCACTGCTGTGTCCCGCTGTGTCCTCGCTGTGTCCCCCACTGTGTCACGCTTTGTCTCTGCTGTGTCCCCCGCTGTGTCCCGCTTTGTCCCCGCTGTGTCCTGCTGTGTCCCCCGCTGTGTCCCGCTGGGTCCCGCTGTGTCCCCCGCTGTGTCCCACTGTGTCCCTGCAGGTTCACCGCTGTTTCACGCTGTGTCCTGCTGTGTCTCTCTGTGTCCCGCTGTGTCCTCACTTTGTCCCATGCTGTGTTCCGCTGTGTTCTCCCAGTGTCCCCCGCTGTGTCCCACTGTGTCCCCCGCTGTGCCCCGCAGTGTCCCGCTGTGTCCCGCTCTGTCCTTGCTGTGTCCCACTGTGTGCCCGATGTTTCCCCGCTGGGTCCTGTTGTGTCCCGCTGTGTCCCGCTGGGTCCCCAGCTGTGTACCCCGCTGTGTCCCGCTGTGTCCCCGCTGTATTGACGCTGTGTCCCGCTTGGTCCACAGAATGTGTCCTCGCAGTGTTCCCCGCTGTGTCCCGCTGTTTACCCCTC
>NW_012309809.1:0-2450 GCF_000151885.1 Dipodomys ordii | reverse complement strand
TGTGTCTTCCTGTGTCCCGCTGTGTCCTCTCTGTGTCCTTCTGTATCCCGCTGTGTCCCCCGCTGTGTCCCCCACTATTTCCCCGCTGTGTCCCGCTGTGTCCCTTGTGTGTCCTCTCTGTGTAACCGCTATGTCCCTCTGTGTCCCCGCTGTGTCCTGCTGTGTCCCACAGTGTCCCCGCTGTGTCCCCTCTATGTCCCACTCTGTCCCCCGCTGTGTCCCCGCTGTGTCCTCCTGTGTCCCGCTGTGTCCTCGCTGTGTCCTATATCCCGCTGTGTCCCCCGCTGTGTCCCCCACTATTTCCCCGCTGTGACCCACTGTGTCCATGCTGTGTCTCCCACTGTGTCCCGCTGTGTCCCGCTGTGTTCCCAGCTGTGTTCCCCGCTGTGTCCTGCCGTGTCCCGCTGTGTCCTCGCTGTGTCCCCGCTGTGTTCCGCTGTGTTGCGCTGTGTCCTGTTGTGTCTTGCTGTGTCCGCCTCTGTGTCCCCCGCTGTGTCCCGCTGTGTCCCCGCTGTGTCCGGCTGTGTCCCCGCTGTGGCCCCCGCTGGGCACCCGCTGTGTCCCCTGCTGTGTCCCCCGCTGTGTCCCCCGCTGTGTCCCCGCTGTGTCCCGCTGTGTCACCTGCTTTGTCCCCCGCTGTGTCCCGCTGTGTCCCCCGCTGTGTCCCATTGTGTCTCCCGCTGTGTCCCGCTTTGTCCCCGCTGTGTCCCTCTGTGTCCCCGCTGTGTCCTGCTGTGTCCCCACTGTGGCCCCCGCTGGGCACCCGCTGTGTCCTGCTGTGTCCCCCGCTGTGTCCCCCGCTGTGTCCCCGCTGTGTCCCGCTGTGTCACCCGCTTTGTCCCCCGCTGTGTCCCGCTGTGTCCCCCGCTGTGTCCCGTTGTGTCTCCCGCTGTGTCCCGCTGTGTCCCCGCTGTGTCCCTCTGTGTCCCCGCTGTGTCCTGCTGTGTCCCCGCTGTGTCCCTGCTGTGTTCCGATGTGTCCCCGCTGTACCTCGCTGTGTCTCTGCTGTGTCCCCTTGTGTCCCCGCTGTCCCCCGTTGGGTTCACCCTGTGTCCCGCTGTTTCACGCTGTGTCCCCCGCAGTGTCCCCCTCTGTGTCCAGCTGTGTCCCCGCTGTCCCCCGCTGTGTCCCGCTATGAACCCGTTGTCCCCTGGTGTGTCCCGTTGTGTCCACTGCTGTGTCAACCGTTGTGTCCCGATGTGTCCTCGCTGTGTCCCTGCTGTTTCCCGCGGTGTCCTGCTGTGTCCAGCTGTGTCCCCGCTGTCCCCTGCTGTGTACCCTGCTGTGTCCCCGCTGTGTCCCGCTGTGTCCCGTTTTGTCCCGCTGTGTCCCTCTGTGACCCCGCTTTGTCCCCTGTTTTGTCCCCGGTGTGTCCCACTGTGTCATGCTGTGTCCCTTGCTGTGACCCCCGCTGTGTCCTGCTGTGTCCCGCTGTGTCCCTCGCTGTGTACCACGCTTTGTCCCGATGTGTCACGCTGTGTCCCACTGTGTCCTCCCTCTGTCCCCGCAGTGTCACCCGCTGTGTCCCGCTGTGTCCCCCGCTGAGTCCCCGCTGTGTCCCCGCTGTGTCCTCCTGTGTCCCACTGTGTCCTCACTGTGTCCTTTTGTATCCCGCTGTGTCCCCCGCTGTGTCCCCACTATTTCCCCCCTGTGACCTGCTCTGTCCATGCTGTGTCCCCCGCTGTGTCCCGCTGTGTCCTGCTGTGTCCGCCTCCGTGTCCCCCGCTGTGTCCCAATGTGTCCCCGCTGTGTCCCGCTGTGTTCCCGCTGTGTTCCCCGCTGGGTACCCGCTGTGTCCCCGCTGTGTCCCGCTGTGTCCCGTTTTGTCCCGCTGTGTCCCCCTGTGACCCCGCTTTGTCCCCTGTTTTGTCCCCGGTGTGTTCCACTGTGTCCTGCTGTGTCCCTTGCTGTGTCCCCCACTGTGTCCCTCTGTGTCCCGCTGTGTCCCCTGCTGTGTTCCCCGCTGTGTCCCGCTGTGTCCGCGCTGTCACACACTGTGTCCCGCTGTGTCCCCGTTGTCCCCCGGTATGTCCCGTTGTGTCCACTGCTGTGTCAACCGCTGTGTCCCGCTGTGTCCCGCTGTGTCCTCGCTGTGTCCCCGCTGTTTCCCACTGTGTCCTGCTGTGTCCGGCTGTGTCCCCGCTGTCCCCCGCTGTGTCCCCTGCTGTGACCCCGCTGTGTCCTCCTGTGTCCCACTGTGTCCTCGCTGTGTCCTTTTGTATCCCGCTGTGTCCCCACTATTTCCCCCCTGTGACCTGCTCTGTCCATGCTGTGTCCCCCGCTGTGTCCCGCTGTGTCCTGCTGTGTCCGCCTCCGTGTCCCCCGCTGTGTCCCAATGTGTCCCCGCTGTGTCCCGCTGTGTTCCTGCTGTGTTCCCCGCTGGGTACCCGCTGTGTCCCGCTGTGTACCGCTGTGTCCCGTGTGTCTCGCTTTGTCCCCCACTGTGTCCC
>NW_012309808.1:0-2450 GCF_000151885.1 Dipodomys ordii | reverse complement strand
GGAGAAGCAGAAGAAGGAGGAGAAGGAGAAGCAGAAGGAAAATCTTAAAGAGAAACAGAAGGAGAAGAAGGAGAAGCAGAAGCGGGAGAAGTAGAAGGAGAAGAAATAGAAGAAGGAGAAGAAGCAGAAGCAGAAGGAGAAGCAGAAGTAGGAGAAGGAGAAGGAGAAGTAAGGGCAGCAGAAGCAATAGGAAAAGCAGAAGGAGAAGCAGAAGAATGAGAAGAAGAAAGAGAAGCAGGAAAATCACAAATGCAGAATCAGGAGAAGCAGCAGCAGGAGAAGCAGAAGCAGAAGAAGATGCAGAACGAGAAGCAGGAGAAGCAGAAGAAGCAGAAGCAGAAGGAGAAGCAGAAGTAGGAGAAGGAGAAGGAGAAGGAAGGGCAGCAGAAGCAATAGGAGAAGCAGAAGGAGAAGCAGAAGCAGAATGAGAAGCAGAAAGAGAAGCAATAGAAGCAAAAGAAGCAGGAAAAGCAGAAGCAGAAGAAAGAGAAGAAGAAGAAGAAGAAGAAGAAGAAGAAGAAGAAGAAGAAGAAGAAGAAGAAGAAGAAGAAGAAGAAGAAGAAGAAGAAGAAGAAGAAGAAGAAGAAGAAGAAGAAGAAGAAGAAGAAGAGGAAGAAGAAGAAGAGGAAGCAGCAGCATAAGGAGAAGCATAACGAGAAGCAGTAGAAGGAGAAGCAGCAGAAGCAGAAGAAAAAGAATAAGGAAAAGAAGCAGAAGCAGAAGCAGTGGGAGAAGCAGAAGAAGGAGAAGGAGAACGAACAGCAGAAGGAGAAGCAGAAGCAGAAAGAGAAGCAGAAACAGAAGGAGAACACGAAGGAGAAGCAGGAGAATCAGAAGAAGCAGAAATAGAAGCAGAAAGAGTAGAAGAAGGAGAAGCAGAAGTAGAATCAGAAGAAACAGAAGAAGAAGAAGAAGAAGAAGAAGAAGAAGAAGAAGAAACAGAAGCAAAAGAAACAGAAGAAGGAGAAGAGCAGAAGCAGAAGGAGAAGCAGAGGCAGAAGGATAAGCAGAAAGAGAAGCAGGAGAAGCATAAGAAGCAGGAGAAGCAGAAGAAGAAGACGGAGAAGGCGAAAGAGAAGGATTAGGAGTAGGAGAAGCAAAAGGATAAGCAGAAGCAGAAAGAGACGCAGAAGGAGAAGCAGCACGAGAAGTAGGAGAAGCAGGAGAAGCAGAAGCAGGAGAAGCAGAAGAAACAGAAGACGCAGAAGCAGAATGAGAAGCAGAAGGGGAAATTGAAGCAGAAGCAGAAGGAGAAGCAGATGCAGAAGGAGAAGCAGAAGAAGGAGAAGGAGAAGCAGAAAGAGAAGCAGAAAGAGAAGCAGAAAGAGAAGCAGAACGAGAAGCAGGAGAAGCAGAAGCAGGAGAAGCAGAAGCAGAAGAAACAGTAGGAGAAGAAGCAGAAGCAGAAGGAGAAGCAGAAACAGAAGGAAAAGCAGAAAGAGAAGCAGGAGAAGCAGAAGAAGAAGCAGCAGGAGAAGCAGAAGCAGAAGAAGCCGAAGAAGCAGAAGCAGAACCTGAAGCAGAAGGAGAAGCAGGAGAAGCAGAAGAAGCAGAATCTGGAGAAGCAGAAGGAGAAGCAGAAGCAGAAAGAGAAGCAAAAGCAGAAGGAGAAGCAGAAGAAACAGAAGAAGCAGAGGCAGTAGCAGAAGATGCAGAAACAGAAAGGAGAAGCAGAAGCAGTAGTAGAAGCAGAAGAGGGAGAAAGCTGAAAGGAGAAGCATAAGAGAAACAGAAGGAGAAGCAGGAGAAGCAGAAGCAGGAGAAGGAGAATCAGAAGAAATAGAAGAAGGAGAAGAAGCAGAAGCAGAAAGAGAAGCAGAAACAGAAGGAGAAGCAGAAAAAGAAGCAGAAGAAGCCGAAGAAGCAAAAGCAGAACCTAAAGCAGAAGGAGATGCAGGAGAAGCAGGAGAAGCAGAATCTGGAGAAGAAGAAGGAGAACCAGAAGGAGAAGCAGAAGCAGAAAGAGAAGCAAAAGCAGAAGGAGAAGCAGAAGAAACAGAAGAAGCAGAATCAGTAGCAGAAGAAGCTGAAGATGCAGAAGCAGAAAGAGAAGCAGAAGGAATAGCAGAAGAACGAGAAGGAGAAATAGAAGGAGAAGCAGAAGGAGAAGCAGGAAAAGCACAAGAAACAGAAGCAGACGGAGAAGCAGAAGAAGGAGAAGGAGAAGCCGGAGCAGAAGAAGAAGCAGAAGGAAAAGCACAAGCAGAAGGAGATGCAGAAGGAGAAGCAGGAAATGCAGAAGACGCAGAAGCAGAAGGAGAAGAAGAAGGAGAAGAATCAGAATCAGAAGAAGCAGAAGCAGAAATAGAAAGAGAAGCCGACGAAGAGAAGCTGAACGAGAAGCAGGAGAAGCAGAAGAAGCAGAAGCGGGAGAAGCAGAAGAAGAAGAAACAGAAGAAGGAGAAGGAGTGAACCAGAAGGAGAAGCAGAAGGAGAAGCAGAAAGAGAAG